>NC_049211.1:4717599-4982599 GCF_013347855.1 Anguilla anguilla
GTGTCTGTGTGCGTGCGTGTGCGCGTACTGCAGCTGTGCTCTCAGATAGAACAGCTGGAGCAGGAGAACGCGGGACTGAAAGAGGGGCGGGGCCTGCAGCCCCCTCCCCCAAGCCCCGCCTCCAGCCCTGTAGATGGCGAGCTGCTCCGCCTCCAGGCAGAGAACTCCGCCCTACAGAAGAAGATGTCAGGTGAGCCGGTGGTGGTGTATGAGCAGAAATTAGTGTCAGTTTAATTAGTTCAATTTAATTTGAATATCATGACATTAATTTGATATTGTAGTAATTTGCAGTGGTGTACAGAGACAAACTACATTATTTATTTTACCAATAACTATCATATATATGGAATGGATAATATAAAAGTTTGAGCTTTTTACTGTACCCTCATATTATAAAGTCATTGTAAGGCAGAGATTAACCTTTTGAGTCAGTTTTTTTTTATAGAACACTGATTATCAGTAGTGATTGTGACATCAGCATT
This sequence comes from Anguilla anguilla, assembly GCF_013347855.1. Taxonomy (NCBI): domain Eukaryota; kingdom Metazoa; phylum Chordata; class Actinopteri; order Anguilliformes; family Anguillidae; genus Anguilla; species Anguilla anguilla. The sequence continues at coordinate 4,718,082 of NC_049211.1, forward strand.
AAAATGCTCAGTTAATAACACTCTAATCAATTGTTTATGACCTCACACAAAACGGTTAAACAGAGGGCAGTTCTCACTCTCTGGCTCCCTCTGGCTGTGTTCCGCAGCCCTGCAGGAACGCTACGAGAAAGACACACAGACCCACAGGGGGGCGGAGCCCAACGACCTACAGGCCTCGGAGACGGACGGACAGACGGACTCCAACGGCGTCCAGGCGCACCCTGAGGCTGGCCCGGAGGGGGAGGAGTCGGCAGAGGGTGGCGCCTCTGATAGGCTGGAACAGGTGAAGTGGGGCGTGGCCAGTCTCTGGGAACCCGCTGTGGTTGGCAGAAATGGCACCGGGTTCATTTTCGGGCTTCAGAAGCCCACACACTGCAGCTCCAAAATACTCCTGCAATAATAGAGGACCTCACAATAAGAAGTAGAGCGGGAACCTGCTTGCGCTTCCTGTTTTTGATTGGCATGTGATGTAGCCTCTTCGTGCTTCCAGTGTTAACACGTCATTGATCCTTTTACAGATGGAGACGAAATGCGCCAAGCTGGAGCAGCGGGTGAAGAAGCTGAGCGGTGAGTCTGCTTTACCACCGTCCCTGCGTCCGCGGGCCTGCGGAAAAGCGCGGCGTAGACGCCGCGGGTCGCCCCGCGCGCTCCCTCCGCTCGCCACGGGAGGGCGACTTAAGCGTAATTAAAACACGTCGGCCTCGTCGCGGGCGGCACTGACTGGCACCCGGCCGGCGCCTCGTTCGCTTTAATCACAGTCCCCACTTTGAGGCTGAAGGTCGCCTAAATAATTGAGGCCTCCCTGGGTCCCTTCCAATCTGATTGAGTTTGTTTAGAAATGAGGTAAATCTGACTGCCTGGCCACGTGTGCCTTTACCCTTTAAGGTGTGACATCACAGATACGTGATTAGAATGTTCTGAGCTGAACATTCTAATGCTGATGTCACAATCACTGCTGGTGATTTAGAGCAGTTTAGAGTTTAGAGTTCTAGAACACCGACTTAGAATTTTGAATACAAAACAATACGTTCCAGTAAACCTGCCCTTCAGAGTGTCTCAGTGCTGAAATGCTTTTGGTTTCAACAGAAGTGGAGCTGCAGTTGCACACGGAGGTGGAGGAAAAGCGATTACTGAAGGAGCAGCTCCAGACACTGGAGGTAAAATCCGGCTCACAGTCTCCTCTTTCACATTACTGTCTCATCCGGGTCAGATGACGTTAGCTTGTAGTTACATAATGCTTCCTACAATGGCCTGGATCAACATCTGCTTTTTAGTTTTTTTCTTTTCCACAAAAAACAAATAATTTATTCCCGTTTACTTTGAAATTCAGGCCTGTTTTAGTCCTACTACAATGCACTCAAGTAACTCATGTAAGTGTTATGGCTCCTTGTGTACATGAGCAGATTGATTCAGTGTATGAACAGAATTGCCATGTTAGAAATGGAAAAAAGCTTGATTTATATTAATTACACAAAGCTGGGGAGAAGGTCAGTTAGGCTGAATATCGTCAGAAACTGGGAATGAAACTGGCTTCAATCTTTTTATATTTTTTTAGTCATCCAAGCAGACAGACATGACAAAGCTTCAGGAGGAGCTAGCCAAGGTAACTTCCTGATACTTTTATTCAATCTGCTTACTTTTATTCCACTTTATTTGTCATATAAACACAATACTGAGTATTGAGATTGCAAAATGCATCCTCACTTAAAAACTCCCAAAATGAAAACACACCAAGAATAGTTTCTGTCATCGTAGTTTTTGGTATAATCTGAACTACAGTGAAATAATCTGACATCACACCCATCTGAAAAAGTGTCATTTTATGCTCTTCTAGCTCTCCGACAAGTTGAAGAAGAAGCAGGAGAGGTAAGCTGTGACAGCCTTTTTCATGGAACAGTGGAGCCTTAAACGTGTGAATCCACAAATGTTTTTTACAATAACCTGAAAGATTAGCCGTCACTTCTATCACAATTGAATGGGTTGGAAACATAAATGGAATCTACAAAAAAAAAAAAAAACCTTGAAAGTATTTTTTTGCAAATTACATTGTAAATCTGTATATGCCTATCCCTCCTCTCCCATCCTCTCCTCCTCTCTTCTCCCCTCTTCCACCCCTCCTCCTCCTCCTCCTCTCTCTCCTCTCTTGACTCTTTTGTAGTTTCCTGCGGTTGCAGGGGGAGAAGGAGGCCCTCTACAATGACAGCCGGTGAGGGCGCAGGGTTCAAATTTAGCAACTTTTTATTTTTGTGTGACTGTCTCTGTGGAACCCGACTTTAGTCTGACTGACGGTACATTAGTCCTGATCCTGGCAACATTTTCTGATTTTATTACTGAATGCTAAAGTAATATATCTTCTCATGCATAGTTTGTCATTTCTCTTCATTGATGTAAACAAGAATATTATACTGAGCCTGTGTGAGAATATTATAAAGTTTTAAGGCCAACATTCCATCAGTTTATATAATGAAAATAAAATAATTACATTTATTTGCTATATTGGGAAAACTAGTTATCTTTGATGCAGATGTTAGGGGATAAAACTTGTGCACTGTGCAAACCAAAATCTTCTAATCCGTATAGTTACCACATTTAGCCCTCCAGATAAGCCTGAAATCACTGAGCGCCGTAGATTATTTATTTATCTTTTAACTCGTTTTTGAAAAAAAGGACCAAGATTGATGAGATTCAGCAGAGGAAAGAGGAGGAGCTCAAGTCCATGAATATTCGCATCCAGAAACTGCAGGCGGATCTGATGACAGCCAATCAGGTGAGGTGTGGGCAGGCGGCCTAGCCCAGGTATTTGGGGTCTTTTGTATGACACAGCGTAAGAAGGAAGCCGCGTATCACGTTACGTTCGTAGCCTCTTGGTTGGTTGTGTGCAATCATGTGAGTAGGTTTGGGGGGGGGGTGGGGGTTGGGGGGGGGGGTAGAAAGGGAGCCATATCACCCCCAGTATTTTCATATGCATTACTTTCTATGCTAGCCAGTAGGCTTGTGAGACTTGACGTTTGACTGTGAGTCTAGATGGTGCAGCAGTGTGTCTCCCCAAGCAAAGTCAATTAACTGGGGGGGGGACTTTGGTGTTGTGTTTGTTTGTTGGATCCTTAACTCGGTCTGTCTGTCTGTCTGTCTGTCTGTCTGTCTGTGCGTGCGTGCGTGTGTGTGTGTGTGTGTCTGTGCGTGCGTGTGTGCGTGCGTGCGTGTGTCTGTGTGTGTGTGTGTGTGTGTCTGTGTGTCTGTGTGTGTGTGTGTGTGTGTCTGTGTGTGCGTGTGTGTCTGTCTGTGCGTGCGTGTGTGTGTGTGCGTGTGTGTGTGTGTGTGTGTGTGTGTGTCTGTGTGTCTGTGTGTCTGTGTGTGTGTGTGTGTGTGTCTGTGTGTGCGTGTGTGTCTGTCTGTGCGTGCGTGTGTGTGTGTGCGTGTGTGTGTGTCTGTGCCTACAGGCCTCTGCTGAGCTGAAGGAGCAGATTCTGAGCAGAGAGAAGGAGCACGAGCTGTCTCTCCACGCCCTCCGAGACCAGGTACCGGCAGCGCTGCGGCCCCTCTGATCTGGGATCAGTCTGAGGGAGTTCCCCCTCAGGGGTTCTGTCAGGTCCAGTAACAGGAGCTCCTCATGGCTCTGATCTGGGATCAGTGTGAGGACGTTCTGCCTCGAGTTCTGTCAGGTCCAGTAACAGGAGCCCCTCATGGCTGGGCGAGTCGGACTTGGGCTCTGTCGGGTTTCTGCTTTCAGTACTCCTACCCCAGAAACCTTTCAGTTTATCCTCAGAAGGAATGAGGGTTCAGCAAGTGAAAAATATAATATCCCACATATGAATACAATACACATACAATACCCACAGTTCTACATAATGGATTGAATATGCCAATAAATATTTTTGGCAGTCATGCTTTTTAACACATCACATAATATATAACAATATTAAAACAATAATGGCTGTATAAAATTTTTTATGTCAAGCTGCCTGTTTATGAAGCTCCCCATTAAAAATAATAATTTTTAATTGATGATATTACATTGTGTCTGCGGTAAAGGCTTACAACTCCTGACATTTACTCACAGACAGTGCTCAGTTATTGCCGTCTGTCACTTCCCAAATTCATAGTTCAAAACGCAAACGCGGTCAGGACATAAACTGCAAACGCAATAAACAGAGGAGGACGTGGGTCTCTCCAGAGATGTAGTGAAGCCACAGTGCAGAAGAACAGGGTTGCAGAACCGTGACGTTTACGAGAGAGCTTTAACTGCACCCCTCAGTGACAGGGCCCGAGGAGGACTGGGCTGGGCGAAATGCACCTGCCGGGTTAGAGACTGATCTTACCACCTTTCAGAACTGCCCTGTACTGCTGTGTGATTTTTCCCCTGTATAAATTCTCTTATGGTTTTTTTCTACTCTGCTTGTTCTTTACTTCTTTCTGATGTGGCATACCTTTATTATTTATGTATTATTATTATTATTATTATTTTTAATTATCTCAGTGCTTTTAACTTTTAGGTCTGAACTGTTGGAGTCGTTTTCACTTTCACATCTATATGGATTTTTTTTCCATATGTTCAAAAAAAAAAAAACAAGGAGTTCTAAAACTTGTGAATTATCTGATGAGTATAAAGTATTTAATTGGCTGTTAATGACCAAACCCACCCCTGTTAGTAAAGGTCGCCTAAATAATTAAGGATTAGGAGAGAAGTGGAGCAGAACGACTTTGGAGTGTTTGGCTCTGATCTACAGGGACCGTTATATCTTAAAGTTAATAAGCATCGCCGGACCTTTCACTGAACGATGCCGTCGCTTGGCGACAGCAGTGATGTCACCCTGTCCCTTAGTGACAGACAGGTCTTAATTGGACTTCAGGAACTCTAGACAACAGCAGGATTGATTTATTAATCTCTTCTTTTTCCTGGTATTTTAGAATGTTATAGCTGTACGTTTCTTGCTGTTTCTTGAGTGCTTTTGTTGGCCTGCTTACTCTAATTCCTCTTTTCCCTTCTTTTGTCTTTTTTCTTCTCTGAATTTCTCCCTCTCTCCTGGTTTGTCCTTTATCTTCTGCAACCGTCCCTCTGATGGTGGCACTGCACCCAATTCCCTGTGCTGTATCTGCCCCTTCTCTCGCTCCTTCCATCCCTCGCTCCGTTTCACTTTTCACTGCTCATTCTGTGTATCCACTCCTCCACTGCTCTTCCCTTCACTCCGCTTCTTTCCCCATCTCCCCGCTGTCGCCTCCTCCTCACCTCCTGTCTTTCTCTCTCATTCCCTCCCTTTCTCTCATTCCCTCCTTTCTCCCTCTCTCCGTCCCTCACACCCCTTTTCTCTTTCTATCTCCGTCTCTCTCTCTCTCCCTCTCTCTTTCTCTCTCTCCCTCCCCCCCCCCCCTCTCTTTCTCCCCTTCCCTCTCTCTCTCTCCCTCTCCTTCCCTCTCTCTCTCTCTCCCCGGTGCTGGTCCTGGCTGCGCTGTGGTACAGGTAGCGTGTCAGAGTGCAGTGAGTCAGGAGCAGGTGGAGAACATCCTGAGCGAGAACGATGCTCTCAGGACTAACCTAGCGGCGCTAGAACAGGTACACCCCCCAAAAAAAAACAAAACATCCCACCCCCCACCACCCCATCCATCACTCATCCCCTAAAGACAGCGACAGACTCACCCGCAATGGCTTCTCACAGCTCAGGGACAGGCGTCAGGCGTGATTAGAGCTTACCTTTTATCTATTTAAACATCGGAGCATCCCATTGCTGTTCTTTCTCAGTCCTTTTCTCTGCTCCCTCTCTGGTGTGAGCGTGTGTGAGCGTGTGTGTGTAAGAGCGTGTGTGTGAGCGTGTGTGAGCGTGTGTGAGTCTGTGTGTGCGTGTGTGTGAGCGTGTGAGCGCGTGTGAGCGCGTGTTAGCGTGTGTGTGTGAGTGTGAGCGCGTGTGAGTGCGTGTGAGTGCGTGTGTGAGCGTGTGTGAGCGTGTGTGAGCGTGTGTGAGCGTGTGTGAGCGTGTGTGTGAGCGCGTGTGAGCGCGTGTGAGCGCGTGTGAGTGCGTGTGTGAGCGTGTGTGAGCGCGAGCGCGTGTGTGAGCGTGTGTGTGTGTGAGCGCGCGTGTGAGCGTGTGTGTGAGCGCGTGTGTGAGTGTGTGAGCGTGTGTGAGTGTGTGAGTGGCGCTGTATTAATCTGATGTCATGTTGTGCGTTCTGTACCCTGCTCATGGGGAGTTATGTGCATTTAATGGCGTGCTGAGGGTGTGTGAGCATGTGAGTGTGAGTGAGTGAGCGTGTGTGAGTGAGTGTGAGCGTGTGAGTGTGAGTGTGAGTGTGTGAGTGTGTGTGAGTGAGTGTGTGAGCGTGTGTGAGCGTGTGTGAGCGTGTGTGAGCGTGTGTGAGTGTGTGTGTGAGTGTGTGAGTGTGTGAGTGTGTGAGTGTGTGAGTGTGTGAGCGTGTGTGAGCGTGTGTGAGCGTGTGTGAGCGTGTGTGTGAGCGTGTGAGCGCGTGTGAGCGTGTGTGAGTGCGTGTGAGCGTGTGTGAGTGTGTGAGCGTGTGTGAGTGGCGCTGTATTAATCTGATGTCATGTTGTGCGTTCTGTACCCTGCTCATGGGGAGTTATGTGCATTTAATGGCGTGCTGAGGGTGTGTGAGCATGTGAGTGTGAGTGAGTGTGTGTGAGTGTGTGTGTGGCGCTGTATCAATCTGATGCCATGTTGTGCTGATCGTGGGGAGTTATGTGCGTTTAACGGCGTGCTGATGTGTCTGCTGTGTCTGATGTGCGGTGGCGTGGCCGCTGGGCTGTGTGTGGGTGAGAGGGTGGGTTGTGCTGCCTCAGCGCAGGGGGGTGAGGGATGTTTCTGTGCGGCGTGCTGACACGCTCGATCGTTACTCACTCATTCCATCGCTCACGCGCTTCTCCGTCTGCTCTGTCCGCCTTCGCGTGAGGAGACGCGGCGAAGCTCTCCGCCCTCAGCACCAGCGGCGGCGGCCATGTCTGATATGAATCAAAACCCCATTTTATATGAACGTAGTGCTCATTTAAACGCAGCCAAGGCACTAAACCTGCCACTCATCTGTGTGTGTGTGTGTGTGTGTGTGTGTGCACACGTGTGCGTATGTGTTTGTGTGTGTGTGCCTGTGTATGTGTGTGTGAGCTTGTGCGTGTGTGCATGTGTGTGTGTGTCTCTCTCTCTCTCACGCTGTGTCTCTCTCTCAGATCCAGACAGTGAAGACCCAGGAGATGAACCTGCTGCGGGACCAGAACATGGCTCTCAACGTGGAGCTGCAGCAGAGACAGGCCGAGCAGGAGAAGCTCCTGGCGCACAGAGACGACCTCAGCTCCCAGCTACAGGTCTGTCCCCCCCCTCCCCTTACCCCCCCTCTGCCCCCCTCCCGCATAGAGGCGACCTGAGCTCCCAGCTACAGGTCTGTCTGCCCCCCCTCCCCTGACCCCCCCTCTGCCCCCCTCCCTCACAGAGAGGACCTGAGCTTGCAGCTGCAGTCCTGTCTACCCCCTGCCCCCCCCCCCCCCTTCGCCCACCACCCCCCCCATCCATCTCACTTCATCACCTGCAGCCCTCTCTGCTTCTCTTTCACGGCTTAGGAAAGGTTAAAAAGTCAGGCTGAGGGACGCATGCTAACAAACAGCTGTGCTAATGACAAGCGCTTTCTCATATTCTAACTACGATTGGCTCCCCATACAGAACAATCCAGCGGCTCGTCCTGCTTCTCCTCAGTTATTGCTCATGTACGTGTGAATGTGCACTCAGATATGGAGTCCTGCTTCGCTCCGCTGTTTTTGCTGTGTAATGGCGGTTTAGCTAGGCAGCCCTAGGTTCTCCAAGGCCGAACGGCTGCGGTACGCGGTACGAGCCGGTTAGCCGTCTCCGGTCTGTAACCTGTCCCCCCCCCCCCCCATCAGGAGCTGAACCGAGCCAACAGCCGGCTGCTGGAGCAGCTGGGGGAGCTGGGCCAGGAGAAGGACAAGCTCCAGCAGGGCCTGGAGGAGAGCAGGAAGGTACGGCACACACACATTCTCGTGCACACGCACGTTCCCCCATGCACACACATTCTCGTGCACACGTATGTTCCCCCACGCACACATTCCCCCACACGCATGTTTTTGCGCATGCAGGTTCCCCCACACGCATGTTTCTCCGCACGCTGGGGGAGCCGCTTTGCCTTTCCGTGAGAGAGAAGAGGAGAGCCTCAGGACTCCGAACGCGGGTCTAGCCGTGCCTTTTATTACCTGAGCGAGGAGCGCCGGACAGGAAATGGAGAAGGGGGAAGCCTTTCAGTTCCTGTTGATCGATACGCGGGATTGACTGACGCGTAGTTAATGTTTGCAGAGCGCACGTTCGCTGCGTCTGCGAAATCAGCAAAATCATTTCAGCTCCCCTGCAAGGCCGTTCTGTTCATGAGCTCACCGTTCCCACCACACACACAGACTCAGCTTTGCTCTGGGGTGGGGGAATCGCTAAAGGTGCTTGGTGTGTGTGGTGTGTGGCCTCGAACTCAGGGGTGGGCAGGTTCGGTCCTGGACGGTCAGTGTGTATGTGAAGGTTTTTTGTTTCCACCGAGTAACCAGGCTAAATGAGCTAACTGGCTGTGAACACAAACACTGGTTCACTTTAAGGTTCGATCACAGGGAAACGTTTCATATTTGGGCCACAAGAACAGTCCTCGGCTGTCATTCATGCGCTTGTAAAGAAATGCAGCCAAAATGTCAGATGGCATAAATCTTAGAGCTACTTAATTTAGGCCAGATGCTGCCGTGAAAACCAGAAACAGATGCGGCCCTCGTCGTCCGCCTCATTGTTTGGGTCTGGGCTGCGTAACTCCCTAACTGTTACTGACAGCCCACTGTAGTGGAGCACGGCCAGCCTCTCTCTGACTGCGTAACCTGGGTAACGAGCACACGACAGATACGCATCACTTCTGATTGGCCGTAGCTCTCTCCTGCAGTTCTGTGTGGCCTGTAGAGTGTGAAACAAGCTCTGGCTTATGCAGCAGTGGAGAGCCCTCGCTCTAGATTCAACACAAAGCATTCTCACACTGTTGCTGCCATGTTGTGGCGATGTTACAACATTGACAGAACATTCCAGTAACATAATGAGAACATTCCGTGCTACCTGGGCTGTTCCCTGAGCTAGTGCAGGTGGCTCGGACTCCCAGCTGGGGAGAGACGCTGATGTAGAGACCCTGACTCACCCCCCCGGCTGTCCCTCGCAGACCGCGGACAAGCGGAAAGCCATGCTGGACGAGCTGGCCATCGAGCTGGCGCAGGAGAAGTCGCGGCACAAGGAGGAGCTGAGCGACGCGCGCCTCCAGCACGAGAAGGAGGTGCTGGGCGTGCGGGCGCGCTACGAGAAGGAGCTGCGCGGCCTCCACGAGGACAAGAACCGCACCGAGGAGGAGATCCGCTCCCAGCTGCGCGACGAGAAGGTGAGGGGAGGAGGTGCAGGGGGAGGAGGTGCAGGGGGAGGAGGTGCAGGGGGAGGAGGAGCAGGAGGAGGAGGTGCAGGAGGAGGAGGTGAGGGGAGGAGGTGCAGGAGGAGGTGCGGGAGGAGGAGGTGCCTCCTCCGTGTGGAGTGACCATGCCAGCGCTGGCTGTGCCCGGGGCTTTCTCTGGGCAGGGCACAGCTGGCAGGGTGGGATTCAGTCTTGGCTGGCTCTACAGGACGGCCAGCTTTCTGTAGCAGTTAGCAGCTGGGCTCCAGAGCTGAACACTGCTAGCAGGCTGTGTGTGTGATTAGCATGCTGGTCTTCTTCACCCATTCTGATCTTATGGAGAACGGCATTATGGGCTTCATAATTCCCCTGGGGGCAGACGGTGTGGCTGAGTCCGCGGCTCGGTTACAAATCCCACCGCGTGGTCGGGGGTTCGATCCCCCACGGCACTCTGCGTACTGCGATCCCATCTGTAACCCTGTCTGTCTGAATAAAGTGGAAAACAATGCATGAGGACAGTGGACTGTCTGCTCTCCTTTCAAAAAATGAAAGAAGAAAAAAGGAAATGCAGTGGGACACATTCCGCAGTATTTGGGGAGTATATTAAAAGTTTTGATAAAACGGTTTATTACCCTGTAAGGTGTGAGATGGCAGATGTGTGATTAGAATGTTCTTAACCCAACATTCTAATGCTGATGTCATAATCACTACTGGTAACTGAAAGCAGTGGAGTAGAGCACTGACTTTAAAAAAAGCGTTCCAAAAAATGGACTCTTAAAAGGATTAAATGAAAGATCTAAAGTGAGATGGGGGTAAGGTTAGATGTTAAGGTTAATGGCGGAGGACAGTCGGAGAGAAAGCAGAGAGGATTGTGGGTAAGGAGGTGGCCAGGTCACAGTGCTGTGGAGGAGAGGGGCTGTGCAGCGTGGGTGGAGAAGCACTGCTTTGCCCATCCCGACCGGTGCCTCAGGCAAGCCTTGTGGGCGGCACGGTCGTACAACGGTTAAGATTTCACTTCAGACTTCAGAGTTAACAAACTGGCCTTGTGACCTAAAGGTTGCAGGTTCGAATCTCTGGTAGGAGACTGCCACTGTACCTGAATTGCTTCTGAACTTACCCAGCTGTATACTGTACGAGGCTGAGTTATAACCTGTATTATTCCCTGTATGTCCTGCTGAATTTCTTCACTATATATCCCACTGTATAAATAGGTGCTATGGGAAAAATGCGTGTCTGCCACATGCCCATAATGTAATGCAATGTAACATGCTGTAATATGATGTAATGTTATGTAACGTACTGTAATGTAATGTAACTTATTGTAACGTGATGGGATGTGATGTAATCTTTGGCTTCGGGTCTCGCTCTGACCGTCGTCCCCGTGTGTCCCAGGCGCGGTCGCGGGAGCTGGAGAGCCTGCAGCAGACGGTGGAGGACCTGCAGGCTCAAATCCAGTCCATGGAGGGCGCCAAGGGGTGGTTCGAGCGCAGGCTTAAAGAAGCGGAGGTACAGTCCGCACGATGCCTTTTACGAGTGTCATTTCAGGATCTTATACCTCATTATTTTTAACGGCATGCATAGCCGCGATCCCAGGATTTAATCATTAAACGCAGCGACGGGAAGAATGTGTTACCGTAACGGCCACTAGAGGTCAGTGTTGCTCCGTCTTCGTTTTCATTTGGATCTTTCTCATAAAACACACATATTAATAAGTATGGGTATGCCTCTCATTATTAATGCCCTTTACCCTGTGTGCGTTGCAGTGTGTTGTGTAAATACACATGATCGTTTAGGCCGGCCCGTTTGAAAACGGCTGAGCGTGCAGCATCCAAGCAGCCCCGACGCGCTCATGAATAATGCAGCGGCGTGTTTTCGATTGAATTTTAATGCCCCCGTCTGCTCTACATAACCAGCGACGGTCGGGCCGCTCTACGGCACGCGCTTCGCGCGTTTCTGCTTTCGAGCCCCTCGTCCTCGCCCGCGTTAGCCCTGCCCACGGCGTCCCGCCCGGGCATGCTGGGTAATCCCGCGGGGTCCTGCGGCTGACTCGGGGCCTTCGGGGGGGGGCGAGCGCGGTGTTCGCGGGGGTCGAACGACACCGCTCTGAGCAGCGTTTTTTTCTCTCCCCCCCCCCCCCCCCCCCCATGCGCAGGAGACGGTGGAGAGGAACACTCTGGAACACACTGAACAGCTCCACAAGCTGCAGCTGGAGCAGGCTGCGCAGCTGCAGGTGAGACTCGACGTCCCCCCCTGGCCCGTGGGCGAGGTCACGTACGGGGGGGGCGTGGCCACTTCCTGTCAAACCCCCCCCCCCCGGGGCTCCAGTGAGTACGCGGTGTGCTACCCGTTGAAGACGTGGTGGTTTCCAACGGCGCCTGGTTTGAAAGTGCTGGTTGCCATGGTTCAGGAACACTCGCACGTTTAAAGCCAACTGCCTAATTACCCTGAATAATAATCCTGGGCAGATGGAGGAGGAGAAGGCTGCAGTCAGTGTGTGCCTTATGTCCGAACACTACCTACACAGCAGAGCTAAGGTGTCATGTCCCGTCGTACTGATGCTAAGCCCAGCGCTATTGCTAATGCTAATTACGCAGTTTCTTATTCAGTCCTGAGGGGAAAAAGGGTGTTAATCCCACCGCACGTGGGGCGTAAAAATTGCTCCGGCTATCACTGAACAGCGTGGGCGTGCACTGGGTATATTTACACACCTTGACTCCGCCCACCGTTGCCCGGGGGGCGTGGATGTTAAGGAGGCGCGTCGTGAAAACGGATGGTAGCCCGGTGACGGACGGACGACGCGTTTAGCCGAGAGGGGGCTGCCAGGGTTCCCGTCCCGGAGCGCCACTGCGTCCGCTCGATTTGGCACGCCTCGGCCCTTGAGTTGATTAATCTGAGCCATTGATTGGCTGAAGAGGCCGTGCGCGCCTTGTTTGCAAGGCCCAAATGGCCGGGTGATGGATAAGAAAGGGCGCACAGCTTCAGACACGGTGTTCCAGGACATGGGCTCGCTGCCCGGAGTAGAGCCCGTCATGCTATGAGCTTTTCTTTCATGTTATTCTGGTTAATTTACACACAGAACTGATGTGGATCATTTCACATGATTCATATGTGATATTGAAACACAGGGAAGTGCATTACATAAAGGAATTTAATGTGATATAAACGGTGTTCCCAAAACTGTTTTTGGGTTTTGTTCTCTTTCCTCCTGCTCTGCAGATCTCGTACCAGACTCGGTAATTTATGTGTCTGTCATGTCGGTACTTTCGGGCCAAGCGGTTGAAAAATGGCCAAAATGAAACCTTACAACTGGTTTGTCTTCAGGGAAAAATGGAAGAGATAGAAGCGGTGAAGCAGCAACTAGCCGAGATGGAGAAAGAGAAGGATGAACAGAGCTCTGCCATTGTAAAACTCAAGCAGGTAAATAAACACCGCTCTACTTCGGCGTTTGTCTGGAACCTTCTTCGACGCGCACTTAATTATTCATGAGTTTTTTTTTTTTTCTTCTTGGCCATTCAGCACAAAGTTTTCATTCACCAGAAATGCTTATTTCGATTTTAGATTTTACTTAGACGGCAAAGCAAGTCACTGGATTTACAGTACAGTCATCCGTCTGTGGATGTTAAGGTGCAGAGAGACATCCGTTTTAGTGTTGGGGTGGGGGTGGGGTGGGGTGGGGGGTGGGGCTGTTGTGTTCAGGGTTTGTTATGAAAGGTTGTTTTGGTTACACTGTGGCTGGTTTAATCAGACAACCTGGGAAACATCAGCAGATTTTAGAGGGTTCGAAATTTTACACACGAGCCCCGTATCTTGTTTACTTCTACAATTCTGAACAGCCGGACGTGTATAAAATTGAATAAAGTTTGCTCCTGTCAAGGCAATTATAGGTGCTCTGCTAGATCTCGGTGAAGCAGTTGAAAATCCATCGTTTAGATTTTTCTCGTTTTTGAAGCCAGTCTGAAGCCAGTCGCTGTATTTAAATGTAGCATTCATGCGCGTTTATTCGTTTATCCGTATGGCTGTCTGAACCTCGTCCCCCTGTGTTGTGTGCAGGAGATTAAGGACACGGTGGACGGGCAGAGGATACTGGAGAAGAAGGGGAGTTCGGCGGTAAGTGTAACTCGCGGAACGCCGCGAGCGATTTCTCCGCTTCGGTCCGCGACGGAGCGACGACGACGCGCGCAGGTAGCGGGCAGTAGACTCCTCTGCTCCTGCTTCGGGGGAAACTGGGTCGGTCATCGATCGGGCCGCTCGGCCTGAGCTGACTAATTAACCCACATCTGCCTGGGTGCTGAAATCCGTTCGGCAGTTCACTGCAGGTGGACGGGTCGCCTAGGGGACTGAAGCGTCTCCGTTTTTCGGTTTGTTTGTGTATGTTCAGATCCACATTTCCTCTCTCTGTGGGCCTGAGGGTGGGGGTGTGAGGGGGTGTGTGTGGGGGGGGGGGGGGGTCGTCTCACTTGATTATATAAATCTGATGCCCGTTTTGAACCGACCCCCCTGACCTTGAGGACTGGTGACTTCGGTTGACTGGTGCTGGTGTGAGACAGGAGAGCGGCGATTGGCTCGCTGCGCGGCGGGGCGGTTTCAGAGTGATGAGTGACGGCTCGTTCTGCCTCCTCCCCACAGCTGAAGGATTTGAAGAGACAGCTGCACCTGGAGAGGAAGAGGGCCGACAAGCTGCAGGAGAGGCTGCAGGAGATCCTGACCAACACTAAGACCAGGACAGGTACAGTACAGAGATCCTGACCAACACTAAGACCAGGACAGGTACAGTACACAGAGATCCTGACCAACACTAAGACCAGGACAGGTACACTACAGTCCAGTACAGAGATCCTGACCAGCACTAAGACCAGGACAGGTACAGTACACAGAGATCCTGACCAACACTAAGACCAGGACAGGTACACTACAGTCCAGTACAGAGATCCTGACCAGCACTAAGACCAGGACAGGTACAGTACACAGAGATCCTGACCAACACTAAGACAAGGACAGGTACAGTACACAGAGATCCTGACCAGCACTAAGACCAGAACAGGTACAGTACACAGAGATCATGACCAACACTAAGACCAGGACAGGTACAGTACACAGAGATCCTGACCAGCACTAAGACCAGGACGGGTACAGTACACAGAGATCCTGACCAGCACTAAGACCAGGACAGGTACAGTACACAGAGATCATGACCAGCACTAAGACCAGGACAGGTGCAGTACAGAGATCCTGACTAGCACTAAGACCAGGACGGGTACAGTACACAGAGATCCTGACCAGCACTAAGACCAGAACAGGTACAGTACAGAGATCCTGACCAGCACTAAGACCAGGACAGGTGCAGGTGCAGGTACAGCACAGTCCAGTGCAAGCACACACAGCTCCACTTGGGCACATGGGGGATTTTACCTGCACTAAGTGGAGAATACTAAATGCACAGCACAGCCAGGCTGCCAAAAATGTAATTACATCCAATCTCACGCGGCTTTCTGTCCCACAAGTGTTATAATCTCCTTAAGACACAACCCGCCACAGAGAAACGGCACACACACACACACACAGATTTATTCTTATTTGTTCCTTTATTTATTTATTTATTTGTATGTACCCTCCGCATTGCTTCAGACTTACATAATGCTCAGCGAAGCGCGTGCGGATGCAGATGCATTATGCATCAGGGTGCGGAAACCTCACAGAGAGAGAGCGGCAGGACATTTTAAGAACGTGGCGCGTGAACTCCGAGGGTACTGCTCGGACATGTGAACAGGGTGCCCTGTTCCGATTGGGCGCGGCGTCCGTGCCCGCGCGTACGAGCAGCGAGCCGCATTCTGAATGGGAGTGAAGGGGCCAGGGAGGCGTGGCCTAATCTGCAGACCTCTACTTCCTTTTTTTCAGTCTGTATTACCCGTTTCCTGTGCTCCTGTGAGTGCACGCACACGTTATCATTACTATTAGGTGGTTATTAGATTTAACTAGCTATTACTCACTGTATTCTTAAGGACGTTTTAATGGAGACATCATAAAGTATAACCGTATGTAAAGACGCCCCTTTAAAAGGGGGGAAAAAAAATCTGTTTTCGGCTTGTATACGAATGAAGCATTCATACCGGAGATTAAGCAAAGTGGCAAGTGTTTAGCGCAGATAAATGATTCCTCGTCCATTTCAGCGGTTTATCTGCGCGAGCAGTGAGCACATTATGGGCTGTGTCCAACGGGGAGGTATGCATATTTCGTGTTGATGTTACGTTATGTAACTTATGTACTCCTACGTGATCCCTCATTTTAAAAAAAAACAAAACATTTTGTAAAATCGCGCATCGGTGAAATTCCTCTGAATTCGAGTGCGATGAATCCAGTTTTCAGTTAATTGCACGTTGCCATTCGAAGTAGTTATGGATATTTTTCATAATCATAGTTTTTTCTTTCTGCTGCTAATGGGGTAACCGAATGACTGGGCATATTACTGGGCGGTATTCCCCGCAGTCAGCACTCAGGAACTTGGACAGGAAGAGCCGATCCCGTCGCGGAGAGGACCTTTTCACTGTTTACTAAACGGACACATACAATATTAATGAGAGCCTCTTTTGTTCTTCAGTGAGGTAGCCAGGCTGTTAAAATGGTGGTTAATACGGTACGATTAGGAGGACCTTTATTTTCCCTTCTTCTTGTGTTTGTTCCTCACCCCCAAACGTGCAATAATAATATTTTGGAATGTGAATATAAGGTCCATTGCCCTCCCGCTGGCTGTGAATAATTCAAAAAGCGTGAGTTTTAAAAAGAGTGGCGCACACGGTAAAGACGCGATGTATTACGCTCCTGATTGGCCTGTCGCTCCAGCACCTCCAGCCGCCGGGCTCTCCCAGCTCTGCTCTGCCCGTGCTTAACACCCGCCAAATAAAACGCGTGGCGGAGTGCCCTGCCCGCGCACCGGGCACCACCGCCCCGGCTCTCTCCCGGACGGGCGGGCGGGTGGGTGAGTGGCACCTTAAAACGCTCGTCCGATCCTGAGGGGACACCCTAAGACGTCTCCGTCAACGGTATGCGCGGGGGCTGAATATTTCATACCCCACCCCCCACCCCCCCCCCTCTAAAAATGCGCCGCGCTGCATTGCAGGCTTTTGCATTTGCGCTCCGTAGGTAGTTGGCGGTGCCAGGGCAATCCTCTTTGGGGGCATCTATAATTTAGGCGGCTCTAAATGTTTAATGGTTGCTCTACAGAAAGTTGAGATTCAGACATTTTAAAGTAGCGAAGCTTTATCTTTGTCAAGCATCCAGAAGGGAACTGAAGGAGAGCTGGTACACGTCTTAAAAGCTAAACACTTCCTGAGCCCTTCTTAAGCCTCTGCCACTGTTTATTTAGCATATTTGGGGACACACTACACTCTTACAGGATGAGAAAGCAAGGCTCTGTGGGATCTATAACAGCTGAATCTGCTGTTTGCAGGAAGTCATTGGGTAATTTGTGCTATTTGGAGCTCTGTGATTGGTTTTAAAACCACACTTGAGCATATGATGGCTCCTCCCACCACTGGGTCCAGCCTCAGTCACATGACTCTAGCTGGGTACACTTGATAAGGCTTCAAATTATTTTCAGTTAACTTCATAATAGTTAGTAGCAGATATGATAGATGATTGTTTATGGTTATTGTTTTGCATTTTTGTAAATGTTCTGTCTATGCTTTTTTGCACAAGAACTGTTCAGCAGCTTTATGCTGCAGTGGTCAGCAAATGAAGGCTTTTTTTTCTTAGTGACTGTACTGAGATTACAACTCAATTATTAAAAATTTATTCACTGGCTGTAAGTGAAAGCACAATTAAAATGAAAATTGCATCCAGCGATTACGTGCAGTAATATATCAGTGTTTCTAATAACTGCGCCAAGCTTGGATAATGTGTTTTATACCACCATTCTTCTGCAGTCAGAAAGGGTGGCAGCGTATATTATTTTTCCAAGATTTCATCATTATATTACATTACATCACGGCCATTTAGCAGCTGCTATTCTCCAGAGCAACTTGCACAACTTTTTAGCGACTTTACATAGCATTCATTCATACAGCTGGATGTATACTGCAGCAGTGCAGGTTCACTTTGCTCCAGGGTAGAATGACAGTGTCCTACCTGGGGATTAAATCTGTGACTTTTAGGTTACAAGCCCTTACCGTTATACCACACTGCTATGCATTACAGAAAGGAGGGATGGGTGATCTCTCAGTTACAGCTGATCTCTAAGGTACGGCTGCTCTCTCAGGTGAAGCTGGTCTATCAGGTATGGCTGCTCCCTCGGGTATGGGTGCTCTCTCAGGTACAGCTGATCTCTCAGATACGGCTGCTCTCTCAGGTGAAGCTGGTCTATCAGGTATGGCTGCTCTCTCGGGTATGGGTGCTCTCTCAGGTACAGCTGATCTCTCAGATACGGCTGCTCTCTCAGGTGAAGCTGGTCTATCAGGTATGGCTGCTCTCTCGGGTATGGGTGCTCTCTCAGGTACAGCTGATCCCTCAGACAGGGCTGCTCTCTCAGGTAAAGCTGCTCTTTCTGTGCCCTGAGGGAATGTCTCTCTCTCTCTCTCTCTCTCTGTCTCTCTCTCTCTCTCAGGTCTGGAGGACCTGGTCCTGTCGGAGATCAGCTCCCCGAGCCGCACGCAGCAGACGGGGGACAGCAGCAGCGTCTCGTCCTACAGCTACCGCGAGATCATGAAGGAAGGCGCCTCCGCGCAGAGCGCCAACAAGGTAGCCCCGCCCCCCCCGCGTCCACCCAGAGCGCCAACAAGGTAGCCCCGCCCCCCTCTGCGCAGAGCGCCAACAAGGTAGCCCCGCCCCCCTCCGTGCAGAGCGCCAACAAGTTAGCCCCCCCCCCCCCCCGCGTCCGCACAGAGCGCCAACAAGGTAGCCCCATCCCCCCCCCTCGCGCAGAGCGCCAACAAGGTAGCCCCGCCCCCCCCCCCCCCCCCGTGCAGAGCGCCAACAAGTTAGCCCCCCCCCCCCCCGTGCACTCACTCTGCAGGGCTTCAGCCAATCAGAGCTCCCTCTGGAGTCAGAGCCACAGTGACACAAGCCCCACAAAACCATCCGTGTGTTTGAGCATGCGGCTGCAGGGCTTCAGCCAATCAGAGGTCCCGATGGAGTCAGAGTCTCAGTGACCCCACAACACTCCTGTATTCAAGCGTCTGTCTGATCGATCTCTCAGGATGAGCTCGTTTTTGCTTTCACGGGAGCACGGATCGCTAGGGGAAGAGAACTGAGAGGAAGTAGACTAACGCTTTGTTTTTTTATTAAAGCTGCTGCAGTCTTTCCCGCACCTTTCCGTTTTCATCGTACAGTGTTGTTTTTTTTCCTCACATACTGTTGATACTGTATGCTGTCTGATGTTAACGTCGTCTGTTGAAGTCTTTGGTTCTTTAAACTCACATGTTTGTCGAATCGGTATCAAAAGAGGATCCTTCCGTTTGCAACCTACATCCAGGCTTTAAGATCAAGGACGAACTGAGCATGCTCAGAACTAAAGCTGCTGTTCAGGCAGTTCAAAGCAGAACAAGTGCCACCTTTACATTTTACCTGCGCTCTGTAATTTCAGAGTGGAGTTAATGGCATGGAGACGCAGCTCTATCTTTAAATACACCAGTTCATGATTTATTTACGTAAAGGGCCAGCTAGGCCTTGTCAGGAAAATTTATGAACATTAATACTGAGAATAGTCTGAATCGGGTTCTGTGAATCTCAGGTTTTGCAGACTGCACTCAGTGTCGGTGGAGTCACTACCCCACCCCCTTTCACAGTCTAACACTGCCCCCCCCCCCCCCCCCCCCCCACAGTCCAACACTGGCAGCCCCCAGTCCCAGAGACCTGCCGACCTGTCGGATGATGAAGTCGGAGAGCTGTTCCAGCGCTTGGCCGAGGTTCAGCAGGAGAAGTGGATGCTGGAGGAGAAGGTGTGGCACAGGCTTCCCTCTCCCTGCATTATGCTTACATTCCTAACCGTTTATTTATGTGCTGCTTAATGCTTCTGTACAAGAACAACGGTGTGTATCGATTTGAAATTAGCGCTTGGTTCATTTTTAACTGCAGTTTTTTTTTTTTGCATGTCTTACGTGTGTTTCGCATTGAGGATTTATGGACAAGCTGGCAAAGATATACACTAGTGATGTTTTTCCTTGTGTTTGGCAACTTTGTTGTGTTATTTTGGCTCTGTTTGCGTGTGCGCACGTGTGGGCGTGTGTATGTGTGTGTGCGTATGTGTGTCTGTGTGCACGTGTGTGTATATGTACGTGTGTGTGCACGTGGGCATTTGTGTGTGCACTTGTGCTTGTGTGTGTATATATGTTTATTTTTTTTTATTTCACCAGGCAAGTCATTAAGAACGAATTCTTATATGTGTGCATGTGTGTGTGCGTGTGTATGCGTATGTTTGCGTTTGCGTGAGTGCACGTGCGTGCGCGTGCGTGTGTACGCGTGCATGTGTGCACACGTGAGTTTGTGTGTGTGTGTGTGTCTGCATGCGCTCGAGCGTGAAGCTTGATTGACGGCGATGCCCTGGGTCAGCCTCTCCTCTCCCCAGCTCGTGTGTCTGAGGCGTTGCCCTCTGTTTCAGGTGAAGCACTTGGAGGTGAGCTGCTCCTCCATGGCCGACGACATCTGCAAGAAGAGCGCCATCATCGAGACCTACGTCATGGACAGCCGGAGAGGTGAGGAGCTGTCGCCCTCCGGCCCTGGACGGCTTTCCTTTCACTCCCCCCCGCCCCCCTTCCCCTTCCCACACCCCCCCAGGAGCATTGGCCGCAGTGAACCTTTAGTTCCTCCTTTTTTTCCCTGATGGGAGAGAAACTGAGATCCTGACAGGAAAGAAGCTGAGGTTAGGCCCCACTGATTGGC
Organism: Anguilla anguilla; assembly: GCF_013347855.1. Classification (NCBI taxonomy): domain Eukaryota; kingdom Metazoa; phylum Chordata; class Actinopteri; order Anguilliformes; family Anguillidae; genus Anguilla; species Anguilla anguilla. Next base: position 4,738,353 of record NC_049211.1, read on the forward strand.
CCAGGTCAGCTGGAGCTCTCAAAATAGAACAATGAAAAAATGCATTTTTTTTTTAGACTGTGAGATGGTTAGAAAATGCATTGCTATTTTTAACGCATCAATAATGTATCCTGAGGCTGTTGAAATTTAGGGCGGATAAGGCTTTGGCCATTGGAAAGCTTGCACATCAATAATTTGACTCATTTTTTATTTCTCATTGAAATCACTCCCTACTTAAGGTTGCTAGATTTCGAAGAAAGAAAAAAAAAAAGTGTTTTGACAGATGTCTGTTGTCGACAGCTTGAGCAAATAAGGTTTCGGCGCAGTCCTCAACGACCGTGGATTTATTCCGTTCTATTATTACATCTGAACTCTGCGGCGGTTTTGTAATCTGTTTAAACGTTTCAACCGTTTCTATTTATAATGGTGCTATTTTAGCGGGCAAGCGCGGAGCTGCGGAACACACTTGAAACGGCACTTTCGCAGAATCTAATAACGCCGCGATCCCAGCCGCGGGCTCCGCTCGCGATTTGATGAGTTTGTCTTTAATAACGGCGGCGTCTCCGCTTAAAGGTTCCTCCGAGATGGAGCTGCGCGCGCCGTGCGGCAGACTCGCGCTGTCAGATTAACAGATAACTGGCGCTTCACATTAGCCACGTGCAGCAAACTAGTGCTGGGAGCTAGACTTCGCCTGTTTGAATTAATGACTTATAGACAGTGCTTTGTATGTGTGAGTAACTTGGCCCTTTTTTGTCCGTTTGAAAACGTTTTTCATCAGATACCGTTTATACCTCAAATACTTTCAGTTTTATACGCGGCAGAATTTGGGGGATATTGCGCCTGTGCTCTGGGTTGGCTTCTCTTAATACTGGTAACATTAGCCTGACTGTGTGACGCACATTCACTAGCACTCATGTGTTTAAACCGATCTGCTGTCGCCTATCCCTTTATTTATTTATTTATTTATTTATTTATTTAACGTGTTTTGCTTAGTCGTGCCGTTCTCGCGCATATTGGCGCAGCACGATAATGACTGCGAATCACCCCACTTTACGCTGTGGAATTTAATGACGCGAATCCCCGAGTGTCATGATGATTGTAGTTATTGTAAGTGTTTTCGAAACGTCATTGTATCACTTTAGTCTATACCGCAAGCTCGCGCTGCAAACGGCTTTTTATTCCCGTTCAGAAGGAGCGAGCAGAAGGTTGGTTGTTTCTCACCTATGAAATGGCCTCGCTGAGATGAGGACGAACAGATCCCATGTACCAGTATAAACCAAATTATTCCGTGCTCACCAGGCTCTTCATTACCTTATTACCCCCCTAAAGAACGAAGCTAAAACATTCTGGGGTGATAATCTTCATTCCAAAATGAGGATTTCTCTCTACAGAAGCTGCCTTCTTTTGAATCGAGCGAGCGGTTCATTGGGCTGTGAGAATCGTACCTATTCGCTGCAGCTGTTTGTAATAAGGCACAGCTCATTGGCGTTTTGCTAGCTGGGATTTTCCCCCTTTTCTAATGTGCTCGCTAGCTCACGGAAGCCTGTAAACCTTAACTTTCCATGTTTATTATATCCGGGATTTAAATGACTAAAGCTTTAGTCGCTGGCATTACCGTGGGGCTCATGAAACGATTTTCAAACTGCGGAATGGAGAGGAGAGAAGAGAGAATAGACCGGTGGCTGTAAGGCCTGTGTTGCAGGCTGCAGCTCTACGCGCTGCGACAGGAGTAGGGCATCGATAAATGCAGGTGCACTGGAGGCTAATAACGCACACGCACAGGTGAGAACGCACTTCTGTGGTTTTTAATAGATGGACTTGGACGCTTTGGGTGGATATTTCTGCAAGCTCTGCCCTGTCTTTATTACTTTTTGGTAGTTTTTCCAGTTCCCTGAGAAGGGAAGGGTGAAAATCTGTACCCATTACATTACATTACAGGCATCTATACAGACGCCCTTATCCAGAGCGATTTACACAACTTTTACATTGAATCCATTTATACGACTGGATATATACTGAAGCAATGCAGGTTAAGTACCTTGCATCAAGGGTGCAACGGCAGTGTCCTACCCGGGAATCGAACCTGCGACCTTTAGGTTACAAGACCAGCTCCTTACCCATTATACTACGCAGCCGCCCACATGGCAAGCCTTCAGTATGCAAGGGTTTGATTATGAACCGTTCCTCTTGCTTTCATAAAACAATTTTCACTTTATGGCCGTTAAAAGAACCTCACGCGCAAACACAAAATTGAGCTTTCTTTTGCTCGAACAAGCAGTGCAATAATCTTTTGTTGTTTGTCACTAAATCCGTCGAGTGAAAAGTGCTTAGGGCCCCAGCAATTAGAGTGCAGCCAGTGAATAGCATTTTCACTCGAGTTATATATATTTTTTTTACCCCACTATGAAATTAATTTTATAATTTTGTACTTTGCAATGACTGTTTAAAATTTTAACGACGTCAACATAGCATTTGCAGTTCGTTGGTCAGAAATTAAGTTGTTTCAACCGTTCAGGAGTAACCAGACGGTTATTTAAAAAAAACATACTTTTGAAATGTTTTTTTGTTGGGTTCATACAATTTTAATTCTCAGACTTTTTGGTTGTTTCTTGCAGTCTGTGATGGGACTTGAGAGGCCAGTGATTCGGTGACCCCAGAGTGTACGAAGTTTAAAAAAAAAAAAAAGAGAAAAAAAGCCACACATCTGAATAGATCTTTCTGTACTCTGTTTATCTGAATAGATCTTTCTGTACTCTGTTTATCTGAATAGGTCTTTCTGTACTCTGTTGTCATGTTTAATAGTGTGGTGCGCACCTCTGACTCCTCGGAGCGGATTTAATAGGTTCCTGCATCACTCCCTAACGATGCTTGGAGGCATAAGCGGCTCTGTTTCTCCCGGTCAGCCGAGGACTTGTCCCTGACTCCACTCTTCATCGCCAGGGCATGTCACCACCGCTGCTTTTTATTTTATGAGCGGTCACTGTCTGACCCCCCCGCCCCCCCTCAGCCCCCCGCGCTTCCGTGAGCCGCTGTACCGAGACTTCACCGAGCACAGGTGTGGCTGTGATGTCAGCCGTGCCGCTAAATGGATGCTCTGAGATGCGTGCATTAGACAAGCTCCATAAAGAGGTTTTTAGAGTTCCTGTGGAGACAGGAAGGATGTTGCAGTTTGCCCTTCGAGGTGAAGCCCTCTCTTTCGTTTACAGGAGATCTTTCACCTCTCTCTCCCTCTCTCACGCTCTCAGCAGTGAGGGCTGTGCTTCACGTAAATTCGATTAGATTTAGATTGGATAAGTGCTTTATTCGTCCTCAAGATGAGACTCATTTCCAGGCTCTGTCAGAAGCACAGGTAGAAGCACAGGTGCATCTCTATGCGTACAGACATTTACATAACCGTTTGTCATTAATTATCAGACATAACGTTGTTTAAAATGTGTCTCTGCTGTATTTGCTCAATGTGTTTTCAGTTTACAGTGTGAATAATGCTTTTTGCTGTCTTAACGGTGTGGTGTTTGTATGCTATTCAGTAACAAGAAAGTAATAACAGGCCCTCAAATGCACAGGAAGAAGGAGGACATGTTTTTGTCAATAGGGGAAATAACTACTACATGAGACCTTGTATTAGTGCGCTGATACCTGTCTGTGTAGGTAGGAATTTCCTTCGCAGAAGACAAGGGCAGAAGGAGTGTGATTGCAGCACTGAGTAGAGTGTTTTAGAAGAATGTCAATATACTGGATGCGCATTTACGTGTCGCAAGGCTTACATTGCGCTGAATATTGTGACACTCGTAAACACGAACACTAAAATCCAAGTAGTGTTCACATGTTTTTCTCTTGCTTTTCCCACCTTTCTCTTGCCAATTTGGGGCGCCCAGTAGTCTATCGGTGCTTGCCTGCGGTTCGGCCTTCTCCGGGCACGTCCTGTGCAGTGGAGCAGGCCGAACCGCAGGCCCCCTGAATGCTGAGCTGGAGAGCGGCGAGAGTCCAGACGAGCGTGCGCTCTTCCGTGGAGCACGCGATGGTGAGCGCCTGGGCTAATCCCGCCGCTCACTACTGCTGCTCACTACCGCTGCTCACTGCCACTGCTCACTACCGCCGCTCACTACTGCTGCTCACTACTGCTGCTCACTACCGCTCTCTCAGGGCAGAGTCAGGGGGAGGTGCTTCATGTGCAGTGGAGCAGGCCAAAATGCAGGCCCCCCCCCCCCCCGATTGAGCAGCTAGAGAGTGACGAGAGGCCCAGATGCCTGCCGGAATGAACCCTTCCTTCACCCACCAGCGCCCGCGATGCACTGCCCTGTGGGGCTACCAGCTACAGCTGGCATGGGTTGGCACGGCTGGCATGGGTGGCACGGCTGGCCTTCGATGCCAGACCCGTGGGGCTCGCCCAGATGCAGGGATGAGAGAGAGGTTTTCAAAAAACCTCTTAATATGTCCTAATACTCTCTGTATAACAGAGGGTTGCAGGTATTTAATAAAAGGATTCATGCTTTGTTGGTAATAATGCAGGCAGATGCATTATTTACGTGCAAAATCAGCGCATTTGTATTTACTCTGTATCTCTTCTCAGCTCTTTTGACTGTTTCTTCAAGGCTGGATCGGAATCAGGAGTTTTTAATGATATTTTAATTTCTGTAAAAATGTCCATGGGTTAAACTTCAGAACTCCCAATTCTGACAGTCAAATCTTAATGGTACTAGTAGGACTAATATAACTAATATAGTAGATTGCTGGCACCTGACCTCCAACATAGTTACTATTGATAGCCTAACATTGCCAATAATACTGGTAGAGAGGCTGTTTGCAGGTGTGAAAATGAAACGTAAATGCGTTTATTGCTCCAGCAGCTGTGGACCCTGCAGTGATTTAATCCTTGCCCAGAACTCTGGGTTCTTTTCACATTAGCTCTCGGGGAGCTTGGAGTCTTTGCACTGCTGAATTTTATTTTGACACTAATATCGAATTTGCTGGCAGAAAAAAGGCAATCATTTTTTTTTTTTGCTATGACTTTAGGGATTTTTCAAATCAAAACTCGTAAACCCCAGTTTTCTGGGATCATTAAGAATCACTTTCACTGCTGCCAATTATAATTTCTTTTCTTTAATGGAACCCATTTTAATATTAAACTTAACAGCGAAGGTCTTTGCTTGCAAGCCTCACGCACTCCCGTAAAAGGGCGATGTTAACTGCAGTGGGGAGGCGAGGAAGGAACACTGCTCAGCACGGCGGTGGCTGCCTGTTGCGGAAGAGCTTTTTTTGACAAGTTGCATCAAAGCTTTCAGGAACCGGCAGACAGAAGCTGAGTCAGCAGTCCGCGTGTCTCGGTAATGCTAAGTGTAGGGGGTTACCCCACCGTGTCCCGGGCCAAATTCTCAATTTGGCTCACATGACCTTCCCCTGGATTAAATGGGTCGTCCTATCGGTTTTGATTGTCCTGTATCAAGATGGTTTCTGTACATCGAAACGACATATGGGGCGACATAGCTACGACATAGCTCAGGAGGTAAGACCGATTGTCTGCCAGTCGGAGGGTTGCCGGTTCAAACCCCGCCCTGGGCGTGTCGAAGTGTCCTTGAACAAGACACCTAACCCCTAACTGCTCTGGCGAATGAGAGGCATCAATTGTAAAGCGCTTTGGATAAAAGCACTATATAAATGCAGTCCATTTACCATTTACCACATCGTCTAGCTGGTTGCTGTGTCGTCAGTGGCTGGAGGGCCCACACACACCTACCGTGAGTAATTTTGATCTGCCTGGATGAACGATAGAAGCATAAATCCTTATCCTAATGAAAGTACCTGGAAATTAACACTGAACCACGCAGAAGAGCTGCACTGTGACTGTCTGATATTTACGGTCTCGGGACGTCCTGCTAGGCCTAGCATCTAAAATCATTTCTAAAGGTGCAATTTCGTGAAATCAGAGATGCTCTTTTGTAAATTTAAAAACGGAATTTTCTCAAACATTTTATTGCTGTTATTTTATAATTAATCCAGCCCAGTGTGCTTAGTTTTATTTATTTATTTATTTATTTTTCAATGTTTTGTATTTCACAATCTAATTCCAGCAAGGCAATTTTGTCCTGAGGGAGATATCCTCTTAATTTGCTAAACTTAAATCATAAATCACTGTAAACGTTTTGTTCGCGCTACATGGAGCAATGATAAATGAGACTACCGCAGCCTGAAGCTGTCGTTCAGTCTATCTGCAGCTCATTACATGCACTACATGGCCAAAAGTATGTGGACACCCGACATCCAGCGTCTCATCCAAAATTATGGCCATTAATATAGAGTTGGTCCGCCCTTTGCTGCTATAACAACCTCCACTCTTCTGGGAAGGCTTTATACTAGATGTTGGAGCATTGCTGCAAGGATTTGTTTCCTGAGGACCAGGGAATCCTAAACTCCATTAAGCCCTTCCCTAGGACCAGGGAATCCTAAACTCCATTACGCCCTTCCCTAGGACCAGGGAATCCTAAACTCCATTAAGCCCTTCCCTAGGACCAGGGAATCCTAAACTCCATTAAGCCCTTCCCTAGGACCAGGGAATCCTAAACTCCATTAAGCCCTTCCCTAGGACCAGGGAATCCTAAACTCCATTAAGCCCTTCCCTAGGACCAGGGAATCCTAAACTCCATTAAGCCCTTCCCTAGGACCAGGGAATCCTAAACTCCATTACGCCCTTCCCTAGGACCAGGGAATCCTAAACTCCATTAAGCCCTTCCCTAGGACCAGGGAATCCTAAACTCCATTAAGCCCTTCCCTAGGACTTAGGGAATCTCAAACTCCATTATGCCCTTCCCACAACCTAATTAGTAATACCACCTTATCGAATCACAGAGGATTCAGACACGCCTCAGCTGAGCGATGTCCTGGTCATTTAACGTATTTGCTGATGTGTCGTCTGTCCCTGGCGACGCGACGGTCTCGCGTCAGTTTGGAAATGACAGTTAATTGATGGGTTTGTTTTGCGGCTGGGTTTACACCAGGGGCGTGATATCTTCACTTGATTGAGCTGAAGCGGCGGTGTTCCTCTGTGTGCTAGCCACTGCTCAGGGCTCTGAAGGGGGACATGCTCCGTCATGCTCCGAGCGTCCCAGGGTGCACCTCACCAGGGTTTCATTGCTGTCTGTGCGCTCGTAAATATGCTGCTCAGCTGTACATGTCGTGTATTTTTGTTTCAGAATAAGCAGGCCGTTCACCCTTGGAAGCTCAAACATATTTCCCCCACTTCTCTTCACTTACATTGCAATGTGCAGTACAGGCACCCACAGAGATAGTGATAGTGGCTCGATTCCACGTAATTTGTATTCAGTAAGTACTCTAGGCCCTGTTCCCTTTTGTACCCCGAAGCAGAGATATCTCAACTTCTGTAGTCCTTTTAATTAGATTATGGTTAATACGGGCTGTAGTGAAGTGTGTAAATAATGACTTTTATTGCCTGTGAGAACACCACCCCGGTTTCATCCCAGAATGCAGTAGTAAATCACAGCTATTTGATTGGCGGTTTTCATGGGTGCTGCAGTTGCGCTGTTTGGCCAGGGGTAGGCGACCCTGGTCCTGGAGTGCCGGAGATGGTCCCTGTTTTTTTCTGCATCAAACCCACGACTACATAATTTATTAATTATCAGGTGTAATGAACACAGGTGACCTTGTGGTGGTGGCATCCAGTATTTCACCTTTCAGACTGATTATTCGGACTCCATCAAACCCCATGGTGTTCTGCTCAGACGGAACAAAGTTCTGCAACATCACAGGCACTCCAGGACTCCAGGAATACCTGCTGGGCTACCCCCTGGATTAGCCGAATCTCCTGTCGAATGAAACCATCCCGCCCCTCCCTCTCCGGTCTCCGGTCCACAGTTGGCACCGTTGGCGCTTGTCTGGATTCGATCCTGGCCGCGGGGGACGCATCGCCGCACCCCGCGCGAGTGAGTGAGTGTGTGCATTAGCCGGGGGGCCCCCAGGGTACAGATTTCCCTTTTCGATACGAAAACACGCGGCGGCTTTGTTCCCCCTCCGTTCCATCTGTTCAGCTGAAGCTGCAGGCTTCCTCCTCGGTTCCGTCTGTTCGGCTGAAGCTGCAGGCTTCCCCCTCGGTTCCGTCTGTTCAGCTGAAGCTGCAGGCTTCCCCCTCGCTTCCGTCTGTTCAGCTGAAGCTGCAGGCTTCCCCCTCGCTTTCGTCTGTTCAGCTGAAGCTGCAGGCTTATTCGCGTTGCGTGTCTGGTGAGATGAAAGCCCTCTCGTTTGCTCCCGTTATGTGAGAATGCGCACTTTCATCTAGATACACATCTGCCCATGCATGCAATCAAAGGAAATCGCCAGGAAGTACCTTACACCAGATAGGTAGTGGCGTATACAGGAAAGTCTGCAGCTCTAGTTCATGTTGTCTCTTTGTAAAATACTGGCTTTTTTTTCTTTCTTTTTTTTTCTTTCTTTCTTCCTGTCCTTAAAAAGCCAAGAGGTGTTGCGACAAGGGCGACGTGGATGACTTAGTGCAGCAGGTCAGGGAGGCTCTAAATCAGGGGTGCCCAGTCTGATCCAGAAAGGGCCAGCGTGGGTGCAGGTTTTTGTAGGTGCCTCAGTACTGGGCTAAAATAAAATCTGCACTCACACAGGCTCTTTGAATAAGATTGGGTACCCTTGTTCTAAAGCACGCTACCGTGGATGTCTTCAGCGTAGCATGTCAGGGAGATTCTGTAGCATGGTACCGTGGATGGCATTAGCGTAGCTGGTCAGAGAGATTCTGTAGCACGCTACCCTCATAGAGATTGTGTCTCCTGCAGCTTTAGACGCACGCACAGGTGCACACACGGCAGTCTTGGGGGCGGAGATTCTTCCTCCTCCTCCTCCTCCTCCTCCCAATCTTCCTCCTCCAGTGGGTAACATCCGCAGCGAGGCACTGCCCGATCTCGCCCCTTGTTTCATGCAAACCCCCCCCCCCCCCTCCATTAAAGGAAGTAGGTTACACGTTTATCCCCCTACTAAGGGAGAACGGGGACCTAATGTGTCTTTGTCTCTCGCCCCGATGTGCGCCTCTCCTCCTGTTTTAATTTCATGACTGACTGATTTAACATTTAATGCCAGGCTAGATTCCATTAAGGCCGCCATCTTCTAATTGTAAATATTGTGCTGTAAAAGTTGAAGGTCCCCCTTCCTCCGGGACTGGTAGATTGCCTATGCAAATAGGCTGGCTTTGTAGGTACAGGTTTTTAACAGCAGAGATCATCTGGGGCAAAGCAGAATTATTCAGGAAACACTTTTCTGTATTATTTATGAAATGATAAATGTGCATAAATGAATAAAATGGTAAGAATAATTCCATTAACTGGCCAGCGTGGAGCCCTATTGCCAGCCAATGGGAAATGCTGATGATCAGGTGCGTCCAGCTGTTTGCCGTTGTTTTTTTTTTTGTTTTTTTTTTTAACAGTCAAAAACAAAAAGTTGTTTCACTGCAAAGGTTGTTCTCCTGTGGTTTTTTTATATTCAACAGGGCTTCACTGAGCACCTGTTTACTCTTGTGGTGTGTAGAAATACTGCTGCATGCGGAATTGTTTTCTGAGAGACAAAAGAAAAAAACATTTCTAATGTGCTGGCACTAAACTATACAGACTCTGCTGGAAGAGTATTTTGCAAACTGATATTTATGATTTTTTAATGGATACTGTAATATGCAGTTGCATAACAGTTATTTCTGAGCAGTTCATCCTTTTTGCAAATCCAGGTCTGCTCCGATGAGTGTGTATGATGTGGGCATGGAAGGGGGGGGGGGGCGTGGCTAATCATGTCTGTAGCCACGCCCACAGCACTGCCCATGGTGCATTGGAGGGCTTACACAGGATGGAAAAGCCCAGTTTTTAAGATCAGGAAATCCTCTGTTGGGAGCAGGAGATGGAGGGAGGGAGAGAAGGGATTGAGAGAGGAAGAGGTAGAGAAAGAAAAGACTGATGGGGGAGAAAGAGAGAAGGGACAGAGAGAGGGAGAGAAAAAGAGAGAGAGAGGGAGAAGGGAGAAGGGACCGAGAGAGAGAGCGAGAGAGAGAAGGGACTGAGGGGGAGAGAGAGAGAGAGAAAGAGAGAGAAGGGACCGAGAGCGAGAGAGGGAGGCTGTAGTGCTAGAGGAGGGCTGACATTAGTGGGGGGGTGTAAATGATTCAGGACGCAGACATGCCTGACTGAACGCAACACTCATCTTCAATAATGCAGCACTTGACTGGCCCCCACCTCCCCGGCCCCAGTCCTGCAGCTCGGGTGGGTGGCGGGGGGGGGGCAGGGGTGGGGGGGGACTGAACTGTGCCCTCACATCATCCGCACCAGCACACGACGCAGTAGAACAAAAAAAAAAAAAAAAAACCCCAGCGCGCAGTCTTGGGCGGTAGCATAAAGCGCTGTTACACAACACACCAACACTAATGAGAAGGAAGCGCTGCACATACAGCATGCTGCTCACATTAGCGTACCTGCATACAGCATGCTAAACACATTAGCGTAGCCATGCTGCACATACAGCATGCTGCTCACATTAGCGTACCTGCATACAGCATGCTGCTCACATTAGCGTACCTGCATACAGCACGCTGCTCACATTAGCGTACCTGCATACAGCATGCTGCTCACATTAGCGTACCTGCATACAGCATGCTGCTACCATTAGCGTACCTGCATACAGCATGCTGCTCACATTAGCGTACCTGCATACAGCACGCTGCTCACATTAGCGTACCTGCATACAGCATGCTGCTCACATTAGCGTACCTGCATACAGCATGCTGCTACCATTAGCGTACCTGCATACAGCATGCTGCTCACATTAGCGTACCTGCATACAGCACGCTGCTCACATTAGCGTAGCTGCATACAGCATGCTGCTCACATTAGCGTACCTGCATACAGCATGCTGCTCACATTAGCGTACCTGCATACAGCATGCTGCTCACATTAGCGTACCTGCATACAGCATGCTGCTCACATTAGCGTACCTGCATACAGCATGCTGCTCACATTAGCGTACCTGCATACAGCATGCTGCTCACATTAGCGTACCTGCATACAGCATGCTGCTCACATTAGCGTACCTGCATACAGCATGCTGCTCACATTAGCGTACCTGCATACAGCATGCTGCTCACATTAGCGTACCTGCATACAGCATGCTGCTCACATTAGCGTAGCAGCATACAGCATGCTGCTCACATTAGCGTACCTGCATACAGCATGCTGCTCACATTAGCGTAGCTGCATACAGCATGCTGCTCACATTAGCGTAGCTGCATACAGCATGCTGCTCACATTAGCGTAGCAGCATACAGCATGCTGCTCACATTAGCGTAGCCATGCTGCGCATACAGCATGCTGCTCACATTAGCGTAGCTGCATACAGCATGCTGCTCACATTAGCGTAGCAGCATACAGCATGCTGCTCACATTAGCGTACCTGCATACAGCACGCTGCTCACATTAGCGTACCTGCATACAGCATGCTGCTCACATTAGCGTACCTGCATACAGCATGCTGCTCACATTAGCGTACCTGCATACAGCATGCTGCTCACATTAGCGTAGCCATGCTGCACATACAGCACTCGTGCTCACAGTAGCATAGCTGTGCTGCGCATACAGCACTCTTTCATTAGCGTAGCCTCCTGCTTTTAACAGGCAGCAGGTGTGTGTGGAGCCGCCCCCTTAGCCCTCTTGGGGAAATGTGTCCCCCTTTTCTTGTAGTTCACGTTGACGTGTCACCTTTAATTGGAAGAATGGAAATAATAATTGATTAGAGATCGTGAACCTGGACTTTAGGCTTTGAAGACCAATGGGGGGGGGGGGGGGGGGGGGGGGGGGAGGTTGAACAATGTGAGAAAAAATTTGAGCACAGTCTTACGATTACTAAACATTTGGGAATTAGAGGCACGACTTCATTTCTTCAAAGCAGTAGCACATGCTACCGCTCATTTGACAAGCAGACTTCCTCTCCTCTCAAGCGCTCCACTCTGCTGTGGAAGCGACCGGGGGGGGGGCGGGGGGAGGGGGTTGAGCTTCTCGAGCTATGCAGCTGCGGTGCTGCAGTCTGTTTACTCCCTCCCCCCCCCACCACCACCACCACCATCCTCTTCATAATAAGGTGTTGCCATGGTTTCTCAATGGTGTTGAAAAGGAGGCGGGGGAAAAAAGACAAAGCAGCCTTTCCTGTCAGTCGCTTGGTGGTCGAGAGGTCAAAGTTTATTTTTGCGTTTGGAGCCGTTACGTTTGAGCTTGAGAGCTGTTCTGTACTGAGACTGCAGGTTCTCTTTTTCAATGACGGTCTTCATTGCTTCTAAGTGAGCTGTTTGCGGTTTTAAATTTGTGGAAAATATGGGCTTGTTCTCTACTCATCCTGTTTCTGGTTTGCAGGGCTCGGGGGGAAAGGAATTTCGCTCTTACTCTTCATCTCTGGAGTGCATTAACTTGTGCTGGTCTTCACATTCACATATGCACACCCTTCCCCATTATTCTTTTTTTATTCTTAAAAGATAAAAGTTTCATCTAAATTAATATATTTTTAACATATTTTTATGATAATCACTTTCCTCATAATTATAGAAATGACAGTGTTATGAGCAGAGAGCAAAGGGGGTCATTGAGATAATTTTATAAGGTTTTTTTTTTTTACTGGTCATCCAGGAGAAATTAAGATGTCATCTGTAGCTGCAGAACGTGGAAGCAGAGCAGCCAAAGGTTTAATGGCTCTTTAGGGTTTTGACTAATGTCTCCATTAACAGTGATACCACACGCAATCTGCGTAGCCTGTAGCTTTTTCCTTTTGACTCATAACAGTAAAGCTTCAGGAGGAAGTGGAAAACCAATACTCATTTTTTAGAGCAACTGCAACATTTAGTAAGTGTTGTTAATCTATATCTACATTTCTAGATTACAATCAAGGACTTGGAAAAGCCCAATAACCACATGAAATCATAAAATGAGGGGCCTTGATAAAGACGAACCATGTCCATGAAGACTAATGTCTGCTTCTTTAATTAGCGAGAAGCTTACTCATTTTTACAACACCTCATTTTAAAAAGCTTGAAGGTAACTGTGGCGTAATCTACGAAGATTGATAACCCGATTGGCTCATACATGGGGATGCACGTTTACGTTAAATAATCGTCCTCTTCATTTAAAGCGAAGGACTCTGGCTGGTGAAATCCCGCGTTTACTTTCATCGGCGCTTGTCTGAGCTGAACCCAGCCTGTGATTATATTGGTTCTGTTGAACTGTGCTGTCCTGCTGCATACACCGCCATCCCGCTGCTCGTCTGTGAAGAGTTCAGCCATTGCCGGACCCCGTAATCACTGCTTGGAGAAATGACTTCCGCCCGGCGCGGCACTGGCTTTCTTTGATTTCTTTAGATTACTTTCAGCGAGGCTTATAAGGGGAAGTCAAGTGCCGTTAAAGGATTCTGCGAGTAGAACGCCAAAGTAAGAAGGAATTTTTTTTTAAGCGCTGTCTTAGAGACCCAGTGTAATTAATCTCCGTATTCAAATGAGTCAAAGAGGGCGTCGCCTTCGCACTGCGGGGAGACGTTTTAATAGTTCAGCAGTTTTCAAACGAGAGAATTAGTTTAATGAAACGAGTGATATGACCTGACGTTAAAAATAGACCTTTAAAAACCTGCAATTGATTGAGGAATCTCTGCAAAGGCCTCGATTTTTTTATTTTTTTATTTAAAAAAATGTATTTAATTTTGCTATGCTGGACAAAATAGCCTAAAAGTAAAATGTCCAGCCTGGCTAAGATAAGCAGTGTTGCCAGATTTGAAAACGTTGAACCTGTCCAATCAGAGCCTCAAACTCACCCTTGAAAAAAAGCCCAAATATTTAAAAATACAAAAAAGATGCATAACGTATATATTACGGCTGAGCTGCGACTGAGATTGTTGCCGGGTGGGGGGGGGGGGGCTATTGAGATTGTTGACGCGGGCGGGTTGCCAGGTATTGTTGTTTCCCTCGGCGCTGGATCAGTGTTAGGGGTGGTGTGACGGCATGAGACAGTGCCACAGAGCCCGAAAGGGTGTACTGCACCGAACACCATTCTGCATGATCAGCTGAAAGAGAGAGATAAAAAAACCAGCTCAATATGACAACAAAAAAAAATAGCCCAGATTATTATGACAAACCGCTCAAAAGGCATGTTTTTCCCCCGCACAGCAACATAAAAAAGGAGCCCATTTGAGTGGGATTCCGCCCAATCTGGCAACACTGAGAGAGAAGCCCTGCTGGTGTCACCAGTTGAACCTCTGCTTGCGCAGCTTCGCGGGTCACCGAGAGCTTGAACCCGAGAGCGGAGAAAGCAGAGCGCTGTTATATCCTCCTGAGAGGCGTGACCAGCGCTGATAAGGAACGGACAAAACATTGCTTTACTTCATCAAAGCGAGAGTTTGTCCTCGATTAATCATCGGCTCAGGTCGCCCGTTTCCTTTTTCCGACACAAAGGCGCCCCGAGCCCTGCTGGGGGTCGTTAACGTTATCGCAGCCCTTTTTTCGGGTTCCGGTTACCGCCGCTGACCGCTCGCGGGCCGCTCGTCCGCTGGCTCTGAATCGCTGGCTCTGAATGGGCACGTCAGTCGCCTGTCAATCACCCGTCCCTCCCCTCAGACCCGGCTTTTTACCTTCTCAGCTTCGTCGCAATCCGCGGTGCCGTGAAAAGGGGCTGCACTTTCCACGTAGGGCAATTAGGGGGGTGTGCGTTTCAACTTGACATCCTCTGATGTGCGGTGGAACACACCTGGAGCTCTTTGCAGGTAATGGAGGGGGACTGTAGTTCTGTACCTCCAAACAGCATTTGGAGGATGTTGGAGGATCTGCCAAAATATGCACTTTCATGCAGCGCAAGGCTAAATCGTTCACCATCTGTTGTTTTCACAGTTCCATGTAAATGTGTCATTGTGTCACACCTTCGGTTTCAAATCTGCACCAAATCAGTATCCGTTCCAGATGTTATCCCATGCTAGCCCGCGGTTGAGGCGAGTGTGTTAATGCCAGACGGCTCTCCGCTCTCTCCCTGTCTGGTGCTGCAGACGTGTCCGGCGCCGCGGCGGTGTCCCACGGTTCCCAGGCGGAGCGCGGGAGCCTGGGCTCGGTGCTCCGGGACCTGGTGAAGCCCGGCGACGAGAACCTGCGCGAGATGAACAAGAAGCTCCAGAACATGCTGGAGGAGCAGCTCACCAAGAACATGCACTTACAGAAGGTGAGGTGGCCGCACTGCTGGTTCAGACCGCTAACGTGCTAACAGCATGCACTTACAGAAGGTGAGGTAACCACACTGCTGTTTCAGACTGCTAACGTGCTAACAGCATGCACTTACAGAAGGTGAGGTAACCACACTGCTGTTTCAGACCGCTAACGTGCTAACAGCATGCGCTTACACAAGGTGAGGTGGCCGCACTGCTGTTTCAGACCGCTAACGTGCTAACAGCATGCACTTACAGAAGGTGAGGTGGCCACACTGCTGTTTTAGCCCGCTAACGTGCTAACAGCATGTACTTACAGAAGCTGAGGTAGCCAAACTGCTGTTTTAGCCCGCTAACATGCTAACATCATGCACTTACAGAAGGTGAGGTAGCCACACTGCTGTTTCAGACCGCTAACATGCTAACAGCATGCACTTACAGAAGGTGAGGTAGCCACACTGCTGTTTTAGCCCGCTAACGTGCTAACAGCATGTACTTACAGAAGCTGACGTAGCCACACTGCTGTTTCAGACCGCTAACGTGCTAACAGCTTGCACTTACCGAAGATGAAGTAGCCACACTGCTGTTTTAGACCGCTAACATACCATCAACATGTACTGACAGAAGATGAAATGAGCAGGGCCTTAATATTCCCTGTAGCACACTAACATGTGAAGTACACTCAGGTGCAGCTTAACAAGAACATGCAGTTATAGCTGATTAAAGAACAAGACCTAATTGCTCTCCTTATACCAGAAACATGCTGGAGAACAGGAGAGAGTAGCTTACTGGCACTTGCAGAAGGTGAAAGAGTTGGACCCTAACTGTAGTCCGGGGATCTCAAACTCGCATCCTGTTCGGCTGCTTTGTCTGCCAATTTCTGATGTGTTCCAGCACTTAGGTACTTAATTTGAGCCATTGATTTGGCTAAAGAGTCCTGCTGCACACCTTGTTTCCCAGGCCTAAATTGGCTGCTGATTAGAAAGGAAATCACAAAATAAAAAACCAGCAGAGACTGCGGCCCACCAGCACCGGAGTCCTAGAACCCCTTACTGTAGACCGTCATTACGTACATACCACAGAAGAAGAGCAACAGACAGCGGGTTGAATCCGCGTGCATACCACAGAAGAAGAGCAACTGACAGCGGGTTGAATCCACGTGCATACCACAGAAGAAGAGCAACTGACAGCGGGTAGGCGAGGGCTTTGATTAGAAGCCCAACCTGCCAGCCGCGCGCGCACACACAGCCCTTTCGGGGGGGGGGCGGGGGCCCTTGCGCTGTGGATCAGCCGAAGCCGGGGGGGGCAGCCGTCTCCGTTTCACGGCCGCGCGCTTCCCCCGGCAAGCAGCCGTCGCCGGTGACGACGGTGTGAAACGAGCGCCGCGTGGCGCTGGGTACACGTGTGGGTGGCGCGCTGTCAGCAGGCCGGCCTGGCATCGCCAGCGAAGCGGCGTTATTCGCCGCGGGGCCGGGGGGCGTGGGCGTCGAGCGTTCCGTCGGGTTATTTGCAGAAGCGCGCGGGAATGAGGCCTCAGGAGCCCCTTGGGTTTCGGGATTACACCGTCACGCAAGATTTACCGCTTTAAAAAAAAAAAAAAAGTACGGACGTGACTAACCGCGAAAAAAAAAACGCGTTTTTCTTAAATAATCGTGACTGCCTAGAGTGTCAGAAAATATTTTATGCTCATTTTAAGGTCAACAGCATCCCCCCCCCCCCCGTCCGCAAATGTTATTAAGGTTTTATTTCAACATGTACAATAAATAGTTTCACTTATACTTTGGGAAAAATCGTGATATCAGGAACAATTGGGAATGATATATGGCCTAGACAAGGGAGCAATTAATGGTCTGCTCTTAACCCAAGCCACGGAGATGCTTTAAAAACAAGAGATTGAGAAGCTGTTCTATACAAACGGTACTTTATGTATGCATGTGTGTGTTGGCTGGTTGAAAACACTGAGGGGGTGTCTTGCAGTTGTGCATGTTGGAGATGGGTCTGGATCTTTGGCAGTGTTTGTGTGTAGGAGTGTGCGTACCCAGGGGGGGTTTGGGTTACACAAACACCCAGCTCCTCTAACCTCGGCTAGAGAGAGAGAGAGAGGGAACAAACTGACAGACGCTGTCTGAAGTTTGCAGAGAACTTTCTGGCTTGGGAGGTGTCAAACTTACTGTTATTGACTTAACTGCCTTGGAGGGCTGAATTTATTTAGCTTGATATTTTACATTAATTTACCACTAAAATTCTCACTCAGGTGATATTTTCCAAGCAGTTTTATTAGTTTTGAATGCAACGAAAATACCCCATAATGTTATTAACATAGTTGAGGATATTTAAGCCATTTATAATTAATAATTGTTATATTAATAATTGTTTTGGGGTTATTTTTTTGCACTCGCATATAGCACTCATATATATTTTCATATTTGAGGGTGTTTTTATGCAAAAGCTGCATGGAAGCATGAAACCCAGCTGGGCGTTTGGTGGTGAGTGATTCAGGAAATCTGCTGTCGCTCTCATGCTTCCCGTGCGTGCCGGTGGAGGGAGGGAGGGAGGGAGGGAGGGATAGAGAGAGAGGGAGGGAGGGAGGGAGGGAGGGAGGGAGAGCGACAGAGCGACTCTTACGTAAGCCCGTGCTAGCCGCGGGACGCGCCGCGCTCGCTAACCGCTACTTAACCGCCTGCTTTTATCCCGGTTAAACGGGGGAGCCTTCGTCTGAGTGAGCCCTTATCAGAGCACACTGAGGCCAACGGACCACTGTCTGCTGCCAAACCCCAATTATAAACCCCCCCTCCCCCCCCACCACCCCGACATCCCCCGCCTGGGGTTTCAACCCGGGCGGACCTCCACCAGGACCTCCGCTAGGCGTGGGGCCTGCCAGAGAGAGCAGGGCTGAAAAGCGGGGGGGGGGGTGGGGGGTAAAATGGCGGTATTCGTCGCGCTGAAGTTTGAGACGGGTCCCCCCTCGCTCGCGCCCCCCTCTGCAGCCCCGGTGACTCTGGGGGCGGGGTCTTGCTCGCTCGCTCGCTCATGAATATTTAGTGCCTGCTGGGGCCACCGGCCCGGAAACAAAACAGCCCCCGTTAATATTTGATGCTCTCTGCTTTTGAGCGAGCGGGCGAGCGTACAGTACGTATATTACCGTGGATGGAACATTACCCTTTTTTTTTTCGGTGCGGGATTGCAGCTGAACCCGAGCCCGAGTCTGGCTGACCCTGCTCCTCCTTTTTTGTGCCTCTGCATCTGCAAACTGGGGGAAAGAATTAGAGCCTCCCATTTGGGGACGCTAAATAACACACAAGCACCGGACTGCCGTAAGACGTCCGGGAGGCTGAATTATCTTATGCGTCTTCATACGCCATGAACGGGAAGAAATGCAGTAATGCTGTTTTTCTGTTGTCGTTAGGTTTCAAGTTGTAGGCTATCTGCGACTTTGCTACTGTTTTAAGCATTGCTTTATGACTACAGCTTGCACAATAAAGTCAATCGACCAGGTTGATTTTGTGTAATGGCGTTATATCACTCAGGTAAGGAAATTGCCGGCGTTCAGCAGAATGTAAGAGCCTTGGCCTGCTGCCCGTCCTTATCTCCTGTTCTCCTCCTCTCGCTTCCTTTCGTTCGCTGGGAGGAGAGGCTGTGTTCTCGAAGCTTTTGAATGCAGCAGTGGCTTCTGCTTCTCTCTCGGTTTTATGATATGAAAGAGAATGTTTAACCCTTTTTTGAGGTGCGAGAAAACAAATGTGAATGATTAGAATGTTCTTAGCTGAGTATTCCAATGCTGATGGAACAATCACTCCTGGTAACTGAAAGGAACAGAGTTCTAGAACACTGACTTGGAATTTTCGAGAAAAAAAAACAGTCCATAAAACCTATTTTTCAAAGGGTTAAATGCTGTTGTTCAATGTATTTATTTATTTATTCTTTTTTTTCCATCCAGGACCTTGAAGTTCTGTCTCAGGAGATCGTTCGCCTAAGCAAAGACGCATGCACAAGTCCGGGAGGAGACCCTCCCGCTACGGGCTAGGCCTGGAAAAAGCCCCTCCTCCCGCCCGCCCTCCATCTCATTCTGTTTCCGCAGCAACCAAGAGGCAGACACCACTCGAGCTCGCTAAGGGACTGAACCTCTGGCAGACAAACGCGGTGTGAACGAGCGGGGGGGGGGGGAATCTTTTTGGCGGTACCGGAAACGCATTTAACTACTGAATGTATTCGATGCAACACGTTATTCTTTTGAAAAGCGGAAAACGGAAAGGGGGGGGGGGGGGTGGGTGGGAGAGAAAGAACTGGGCCTGCCTTTGGTCAGAAGACTTTGGTTTTGCTCCCCTCCAGGCGGGGGCCTGAGCCCAAATTCCAGGACAGTGAGCATGTGCGCCCCCCCTCCTGCGCCCCCCCCCCTCCAGAAAGGTCCTTCAGTCATTGAGTGGAAGGGCGTTGGCTTCTTGCGCTCGTAGTTTGAAACGGAGGCTGAAGTTTGCATGCTCCGCCCACTCTCCCATCGACTGTACATTTGCACCACTCAGCTCCCGTCGTCAGCTGCTTTGACTCGTTAAAAAATCCGTACCACGCAACGGAGGTACGAACGGTTTATCATTTCAGAGAAAATTAATTCTCGGGTTGAGCAAAAACTTTCGAAACCCCAGTCAGGGTTTTCGCGTTAAGTTACACCGCACTGGTGCCCAATCACGTGCCGGGGCCGTTTCATTCCACCCAATCGCCTCACCTGCTGATTTCGCTAATTAAGACACCGTCAGCCAGAGAACTAATGAGCGAAATCAGCAGGTGACGTGATTGGCTGGAATGAAATCCACAACGGCGCACGATTGGACACCACTGCTGTACAGGAAGCCCAAGAATTGATTCAACTTCATTCACAATGTGACCAGTGACACGTTTTGGGATGAATGCAGGCCTTCCCTCGTTGTACGCTAATTGTTAATTGTTGAAGATCATTCCTTTCGACGGCGTGCTGGCTTGTGATATCAGGATATTGATGCGATTTGTTCTTCCCTCGTCACATTTATGGATTCTTTTGTCGTCAAATTCAAGTCCTTTTATCCGCACAGTTAAGTTTTTTTTTTTGTTTTGTTTTTTAAATGGCTGCTCTACTGACAGAACTGCAGAGACGCAGAGGACCACAGTGTCAGTGCTTTGTATCAGCTTGAGTGTACTAATGTATAACTGAGCCTGGCTGTTTTATTTTTTTTACTATTTTGATTCCTGGAAGCCTTACCACTCCTGAACATCTCCCACATGTTTAGATGCCCCCCCCCCCACCCCCCCACCCCTCCATTTACAGCCACACTTAAACAACCGGGTCACACGTTGTATGACACCTCCAAATTCATCTTTGGAGTTCTGGTCTTTGTAGTTTTGACGGCCCCCTGAACACATTTCATTGCTTGTGAAAGGCACGGAGTAAGACCCTTGCTTTAGGCCCTTCCTGGTCCCGTACAGGAAGGGGAGGGGTTTGTATGAAGGTCCTGCCCGGGCATTGAACAGATAACGGGATCTTTTAGTGAGGTCGCCTCGGTCAGTCTTACACACGCGCAAGAGCTTTTCCACATTACCACCAACTGCCTTCCTGTGTGTAATAGTTGAGTGAACCTTGATTATGAAGCTGAAGTTTTTCCCCATCCTTGGCTTTTTGTAGATAAGCTGTATATATGAATGTTACGAAACGAAACTGTTTTTTTTTGTTTGTTTGTTTGTTTGTTTTTGAAAATTGAGTGAAATGAGATGAAACCAGGGAGAGAGGACACGTGCCCATGTCGATCTTTGCCTTCATCCCCTTAACTGTAACCAAAACATTTAAACGTCTATTTAATCTTTTAGATGGAAATAAATTTCAAATTTTAATTATTCTCAGTTTTTATTTATTAGATGTAAAACTACATCAAAATTATTGTTATGTATCATTAAAATGACAAAGCTGATCAGCGTAAGTTTTGGCGATCCTGGATTGGTCATGTATGACCACCTGAGCCTCTTGTATTTTAATTGGTTGGGGTCTAAATCCCAGATGAATATAAATAGTCAAAATTGAGTGGCATTAGCAGTTGATCTCATGTTAGAACCCCCCCCCCCAAACACAACAAGGATCCCATTGCTAAACTTAATATGGAGGGTAATGCATGCATTACTCATAACCCCCCCACCCCCACATCCTGCAGACATGCTAATTTATATTTTCCCAGGAATGTTGATTCATTTCAAAAGAACATATGAAGATGGTGTAATTAATGCGCACCAGGGGTGGAACAGGACCTCTCTCATGTGCGCATTAGTTACCACGCGGTTATCGTTATCGTTTGCGATTACACACTTTTGCACTTTTTCCCGAAAACGTGGAGGATTCCCCGTGTTACGTCAGCGCGCAGTTCTGAGTCCGACGCTGGGCTGCTTCCAGGCTTTTTGTTTTCCCGCTGTTGTCGATGATCAGTCAGAGCGCGAGAGATTGACTTCGCGGAGCTCTTCTTCGGCCGTCGAACAGAAACGCTGATTTACGCGGCGACCGTCTCCGAGGCGCGACGGTTCCTCTCCCAGTTTAACGGGCTTCTTTTTCTTTTTAATGTCTGCATTTATGTCCCCCGCCCCTGCAAATGATCATCTCGACTCCTTGCAATGTCAATAAAGAACTGGCTGAAAAAACTGTACTCGATTATTATTATTATTATTATTATTTTTTTGTCACGTCACGTCCCGTTTTATTTCAGAAAGTTTCATTTGTAATGCAGCAGAGTGCAACTTTTATTCTGATTATTATTATTATTATTTTTTTTATGGTTTTATTGTTAGCTGTTGTGAGCAACTCTGCATTTTAAACCAGGGGGTTTCCAGTCTTATCCGAAAATGGCTGGAACGGGTGCAGGTTTTTTTTTGTTGTACCCCAACACTAAGACACCAGATTCTACTCATCAAGGTCTTCTTTGAAGACCTTGGTTAGTTGCTTTGTTGAGTCAGGTGTTGTAGTGCCAGGCTAAAACAGAAACCTGCACCCACACTGGCCCTTTTCAGATAAAATTGGACACCCCTGCTTTAAATGTTTTGCACGTGTCTAACGCAAATGTTAACATTTATTATTTAGCGAACCGTGGACTGCACGTGAATGCTTTTGTGTAGAGAATGACTCACTACATTACATTTATTTAGCAGACGCTTTTATCCGACGTACAAAAAGTGCATTTCATGGTCATAGACAACTGCTAAACACAGGTTCAGTAAGGTACAATACTTATTTTGTACAGCTATTTCTAGTCAAGTACACAGTTCACACAGTGAACACTATTCTGACCTAACCTCTGCAAAGCCAACTAGGGAGAAGAATAAGCTACCGTATTAGGACAAATACAATTTACCAAAAAGTGCTGGGATGGGGCAACATGTAACAAGTGTTGTGAAAGGGGGGGGGGCGTGGTTTTAAAGAGTGAAATATACAGCGTGATGGTGGTTAGTCTAGGTATAGTCTGAAGAGATGAGTCTTCAGGCCACGGCGGAAGATGGGTAGTGAGAAAGCAACTTTCTCGAAGAGAAAGATGCTGCAGTATCACGGTGTGAGAACGCACGGTTACTGATCTGTGCCGTCTGGTCTCTCCGCTGCAGCCCCCGCGTTCCGTTTCCACGCCGACGGCGGCGTTCCTGCGCTTCCTTACGAAATAAGAAGCACAAAACTGTGCCCGGTAAACACAGCTGAGCCTGTCCCGTCAGCCAGCTGTGGCACGAGCTGGCGTGTCCACGGAACTGCGTCAGGACACTTTGAGAATTTGTTTTGGTTAAAGGATGCTGTTATTTATTTTATTGATATCGGTCATGGTGCTGGTAAATATTAGGACTTCATATCAGTGCCTTTTGGCCAGAAGTGAAAATAGGCGATAGAAACTGGAACAGAATTTTATTCAAAATCACTCTCAAATTTGATGTAGAAAAACAGAGAGGAGCGTGTCTTTTGGAAGTGAGTAAAATCCAACAAGGTGCCCTTTGGTGCAAGGGTGATGAAGTTCATGAAAAAAAGACAGCGACCAAGGCACTCTTGTTGTGAAAAAGTAAAAAAGCCTTTATTGTATGGCTAATGCATAGCAAAGGTTAAAAACACGCACCTACGCGTTGCGGCACATTGGCCTTCATCAGGGTGAATCACTCAAGTTTATTGATTATTAAGACTGAACAAAAGGTGGTACCTTTTTAATACTGAGAAACCTTTGCTATAAAGGATGTTGAAGTGAGGTTTTCAGAGTTAGACAGTTTTTCCATCATTAATTTATGGTGCCTCATCACCAAAACCTCTCTGAAGTTTTCCTGTATGATACTACTACAGATTAACGTACAAAAAAATCAATTGATTAAACTAATTAGCATTGCATAACTGAATTAATATCATATCCACGTTACTAAATGTTTGTCTGATTGTGTTCTGTCTTGGATGTTTAGGGTTGTTTGCCAAAATTACAATTAGATTTTTTAAAAAGCTGCAGTCATCAGACATGAATAAAATTTTTTACAGGATTAACATTTTTTTCCCCCCCAAAATTATTTCATAGTAATCTCCAATAAGTATTTAGCTTTTGATGCATTAAGGTTTGTGATGTTTCCATGGTGTGAGTGACCTTCTGCCATAACCTTTCCAACCATTTAGGTAAAAAAAAAAAACAAAAAAAAAAAAAACACGGAATTGGAAATATTCTGCTCAATAAACATCTTTGGTCAAATTGCTGAACCTGGTGGATCCATGTCGGAGACTCTCGTGGTAAGAGTATAGGGTTGCCTGTAAGAAGATGCATTAGTAAGCTAGCGTTGTGCTCTCTTGTGACCACGCTGACACCATTTCCCATGGTTCAGTGGTGCTGACACTGCTGTAGAGAAGGTGCCATCTTAGACGTGAACCATTAAACTGAACTCCTGACCCACTGTGGTCAGATCCTATGACTCCTCTTTCCTTGACTGGGGTCATAGATATCTGCAGTTTCCATAGCTTTTAGTGTGAGAGGGCTGCATGGGGTATTATCTAGGTTCATGCTGGCTGGCAATGGACAGGGAACAGTGTCTTACTTGCATGTAAATATATTGATGGTATTACTCATAATCGCTTAAATTTAAATCAGATTACTTGTTTGTATGATAAGGTGAACCATATTAAATATCCATGTGTGTAGTCGCAAGGTGTTTAAAGCCTTAAAAAGCATATAATCAAACTTGTTGAGGTCAATTGTAGCACGCATATTCGGGTTGAAACCTATGAATTAAAGAAAACCAGTTTGGTACTTGTGCTGGTAACCGGGGAACCCCGAGATATCGTCTGTACTTAAAAACAAAAGGGCACTGCTTCAGGGTTGATGCCAGAAAGAAATTTAAAAAAAAAAAAAAAAAAAAAAATCAATAGGAAGTCTGCCGGCCCTTCCTTCCTCTCCAGAGGGGGGCCAAAAACGTCGATTGTTGTACCGCAGTTGGGCTAAGCATCCGCTGTTTATTACACAGTGTTTTACAGGGCCTTTCTTGAGGCTATCTAAGCAGAATCTGGGGTAGAAACGAGCTAACTGGGTTGCCATGGTTAGGCTGGTGGTCTTGCTTAAACAATAGGGGCGTCTCTACATAGACCCTGATTTCTGCATAAACCATCACTAATAATGAATAGGAACATATAACTTACAAAAAAATTAATAAAACGATAGGAAATACCTTCAAATAAAATTTAAAACCTAACCTTTTTGTTCCGTGTTATTTTGAGTTACTTTATTTGTGCACCACTTTGCGTGTGACTGCCTGTTGATAGATTTTTCAAAGGTTAGACAGCTTTATCATGACAGTAACTACTGGGGGCAGTTGACAGCTGTACATTTCATTTCCAGGTTTAAAAAATTTAAACCATGGGGTAGTTGAAATATTTTTACTAATGCAAAATATTTAATTACCCTGTATTTTAAAGTCACAAGCCCCCCCTCCCCCCCCACACCTCACTTTCATTCATATATATGCTAGATATTAAACAAGCTGACACTGCAGAAGTCCATGATGGTACCCACTTTAAAAAATGTAGTGTAATCAAATGAAGGTCCCACTGAAATAGACCTTATGATGTCTGTTACAAAGCCTTGGTTGGTAGTCTGCGGGGTTCTCTGTGCCCTGCAGTGGTGGAACTGGGCACACAGAGGATGCAGATCATTCTAATGCATAAATAAATGATTTTACTGGAGAAGAGAAGCACTGCTTTATCTATGCAGACCTCTCATCTGTTTTAGCCAGAAGTAAGAATTGTGAAGCGTGACTAGGCATGGTGTTTATGGTTTATCCACAAATAGTTAGTGGCAGTGTAGTATAATGGGTAAGGAACTGGTCTTGTAAAGGTCACAGGTTCGATTCCTGAGTAGGACACCTCCGTTGTGCCCTTGAGCCAAGGTACTTAACCTGCATTGCTTCAGTAAATATCCAGCTGCGTAAATGGATGCAACGTAAAAGTTGTGTACAGGTAAGTTGCTCTGGAAATGAGCGTCTGCTAAATGCCTGTGATGTAAGTTAAAACCTTAAGTTCAGTTTTGCATGTATGGGACTGCCAAAGTTCAGGTTGTACTTCCTGCTTGTTCCAGGTGGACCTGGGGGCAAAGACAAAGAGAAGAATTAAATCTTCATTGAAGCAGCCTGGCCACAGACCTCCATGCACTCTTTCCTGTGAGTTCAGGAAGTGCTCGTCTCTGCCCTCTTTCATATTCAGAATTATCTCTGCTTCACTGTAGACAGAACTGTTCAGGATCACAGCAATCACACAATGAAGCGTTACTGTAATCCATAGTGTGACTAATCATGATCCCATGATGCCCGGAGGCCTGTGTCACAAAGTAGGATTACTGAGTTAGCTGGATAACTGCGCTGAGTAAAACCCGGAGCGCCTCCCAAATCTGGAACATGGACTGAAGTAAAAAGGGCTGTTTCGCATTTTACTCAGTGCAGTTATCCAGCTAACTAGGCCTGCTTTGTGATACGAGCCCCAGTTTGCTACAAGGCAACTGTTTGTGTGTTTTAATAACCAAATTTCGCACAGCTATGCAATTATGTACTCAAAACTTGAAAATAGAGATATTTACATGAGCTACTGTAGGATTCAAACACAAAATGCAGCTGACATTTCTGCCACAAAAATATCACTCTAAAAGAGGCATGACTTTAAAAATAACTCTCTTTATTTAATCAATGTTTTGATTCTTTGTATTAGTCCTTTAATGTGAAATGAAGCCAAAATAATAGTTTTTTTTTTTCTATGTCAGTGTTTACATTTACCTTGGAGTGCTATGAGCAATCATTTTTATTTGCACAAAAAAACCCACATTTTCTTTAAAGAAGTCATGTACATTAACACATTCTTATTTTGCCACCCACATAGATCTGTCACAAATACAACAGCTTCATAGTCACCCAAAATGTGTCTGTAAACATAAGTAAACTTAAGGCTAATTCATTCAGTCTTTTAGCATATTAGTCACAATATCATAATTGTACCAGGTTTTACTCATACAGTGCCTACAACCAAAAGTGTTAGGAACATGGCTGTTTCATAAATTTTTTTCCCCCTAAGTTAATCTTAATTGTACCACTCAGAGAATGTCCAATATTTTGAATACATGCAATACCATTCAAGATTAACAACATTTTGACTGCTAACGTATTGAATTTTGTTTACATTGTTAAATTAACTTCATGCATTATTAATTGAAGCTGATCCTCATTGCATGACGCCGAGTAAATAAATTAAAAGACCAGCAAAGTCTGTACGGCCCGTGGCTGTCCGTGACCTGACTTTGAGACGAACTTGCATGCTAATAAACAGGAAATGCGTGTACACACACACACACACACACACACACACACACACACATGCAGTAGCAGCTTAGGCAAAAGTTACACTTGCACTGAAATAGGACATGCGGGTCATTAAAAATTAACATGGAGGTGGACTGCGTGAATTATTAACCAGGGAGGAAAAACAAAAAACGAAGGGATGGGTAAATAAACGAGGGTAGAAACGGAAAGCTTGCGTACCCGTGTGGCCCGAGGGGCGTCCCCTCAGCTGTTCTACAGGATTGCTGCTGTTGTACTTAAAAAGAAAATGGGGGGAGAGTACAATGCACCCCGAAACATGTACTGCTGCGGCGCTGTTTGGGCGAGCTAGCGTGGCTTTCTGTGTGCAGACGTTCAAACAAAAGTCAACGTCATATATATATATATATATATATATATGTAAATCAGTGCCTCAGCTCAGTTTCAGCTTCAGGCAAAAGGGGGCGTCCGTGTGTTTTAGCTCTCCAGTGCAGTAGTCTTCCATGACCGCTAGGGATAAAAATAAAATAAAAAAACTATTGAAACTATACTTGGTCACAGACTTGCACGTCTCTTAATTTAGGCCCACGTTGATGGATAAAAACATCACATTACATTTTATTTAGCAGACGCTTTTATCCAAACTGACGTGTAAAAGTGAATATCATGGTCAGTTGGAACAACTACAAAACGCGTGTTCGATAAGGTACGATACTCATTTCCGTACAGCTATTTATAGCCAAGAACACAGTTCAGTTCCCGCAGTGACAAAGACACTAATGAAAAGTATGACACAAAAACAACACTCAGACGAAAAAAATAAGGATCAAACTTTAATCGCGGTAGAGAGTGCAATAGTCAGAATTGTAGGATCTCAGGCGCTTAGCAATGTGTAGTGCATGTGAGAGTGATTGGCAGGCAGGCCTCGCGGGTGGCCTTCCTTAGCTCTAACTCCACACACCAGGGTCCCTGGAGATTGACGCTTAGCTTTGGCTGCCACACCGTTCGCTCGACACCCTTTGGAGGCCGAGCAGACATTAAGTTAATTACGCTACTAAACATAGCTCTCGGAGACGTAATGTAAACAGCGAGGAAAATTATCAGCATCATGTAACCTGTATTTATTAAAGTTGGCGTTAAAGTTGAGTCTTTAAGTTTTATTAACGCATAATTAGTTCACTTATTGTTCTTAATTGCTTTCCCGTCCTTTGGCTACCGTTGGGAAATCAAACGGCTGAGGGTGCCTGCAGATTTCTGTGGAGCCTACGTGGATAAAGATTTCGACGAAGTTGGGGCGGTGAAGGTTAATTGTGGGGCAGAACCACCAAGCCCTCAAAGTTTCTCTTTTAATTAAAAGCAATTCGCTGAAATATTTCCACTGCATAATGGGAGGGGGAAGTATTGTGACACAAAAGTTTTGAAGTGCTTAATGAGTATAGTCATTTACTTAGCTTTTGTATTCGAGTGTGTCCACAAACGTTGTAATTAGTCACTGGGAAACACGGTGTTTTATTGAACTTTCAATAGGAATGAGGAAGTGACCCAGGGCTATTTCACATTCATGAGCATATTTCAATTGTTTTTTGTTTCTCCAGTTTTAGCAAATGCATCTTTTGAACTTTAGCCTGTTGTGAGTATTCGTTCGTTTTGCTGATATGTAATGTAATAAAAGCGTGCGCTTCTCCTGTGCGAACGCAGTGCTGTGCCGCCAGCATCGATCGGCGGTAGCATTTTACAATTTCTAGTTATTAGTAGTCACAACTGTTCTCATCATAAAATGCATACAGTCATTTTGTGCATTTGCGGTGGTCATGAATTTGAGAGGCTGATTTAGATGGCAGTGTGTGAGACTTGGATTAAAAATGAAGCGGGACATCAGAAACCACAGACCCCCCACCCCACCCAACCCCAGAGTACAACGTGAGTATCATCTATGAGACACAGTTTAATCATGACAGAAACACACAGGAAATTTTAGCTGACGCAGCTCAAATAAGGGTAACACATACAAGGCTCATCACAAAAGCCAAGCCTGGCCTCTATTTCCCCTGGGCTGTCTGTTCTTCTCCAAGCTTATCAAGCGTGATTAATGCAGGTTCTTTTGGTTCCACATCATGCTAGTCGTTCATATTGATGGGTCAGCCCGTGTTTCTTCCTCCTCTTCCACAGATAAGTATTACATGTTTTTTGGAATGGTCTAAAATGGGGCTGCCCAGCCCTGTTCCTGCAGATCCACTGTCCTGTCCTTTTCATTTCAGCCCTAATTTGGCACACCTGAATGGACTGCATTTATATAGCGCTTTTATCCACAGCGCTTTACAATTGATGCCTCTCATTCGCCAGAGCAGTTAGGGGTTAGGTGTCTTGCTCAAGGACACTTCGACATGCCCCGCCCTGGGCATGTCGAAGTGTCCTTGAGCAAGACACCTAACCCCTAACTGCACCTGATGCTACTTAGTAGCATCGCAATGAGATCTCTAGCTGTTGAATGAGGTGTGGCTTTGTTAGGGTTAGAGGGAAAACCTACTGGATCGTAGCTCTCCAGGAACAGGGTTGGGCAGCCCTGCTCTAAAATATTCCAGTTTTTAAAAGCATCATGGGTAAAAAAAAAAAAAAAACAAAAAAAAACAAGCTCCTGGAGTATGATTAATGTAGTCTGATTTTTTTTTAATCCAGTAGTTCCACATCATGCAACGTTGTACTGATGAGTCAGCCCTTTCAGTATCGTTTCTGAATATTTTTATCGTTACCCCTTCCTTCACAAATAGCGGAGGCTTCTCCCACGGTCCTGCGCCACTCTAATTTTAATCTCTCTCGCAGTTTAATTACAAAAAAAAGTTTCAGCGCTCTTGTCTTTTCAAAATAAGACTGCCAACTTACGTCCCGTCTGCGGGGGTGTTATTAATTTCGGTCCTTTCGTACCGTACGTGCGAGTGCGGCCGCCGAATTCGCTCGGCTGGCCGTCTTGCCCACGCGCTCTCGAGGCTCCAGGAGACGTTCTGTCGAGTGGATGTAAGTAGTTCAGGGTCCTGCTCGGAAAAAAACCAGATGCATACATTTGAAAGAAAAGTTTGTCCTCCTCAGCCTGTGAAACTATCTTGTTTGATGAACTCCCTTGGAGAAATAAGCTGCTGAGGCCCTATGGAGTGGAGATTTGACGACACTTGGGAACGCTACCAAAGATATAAGTGTTTTTCCTGACTTCAGTCCCCCCCCCCCCCCCCTCCTCCTCTGGTATACACATGCCTCATTTTTGAGTTGTGTCAGATCAGATAAGAACTTTAGTTATTCCCCTGAAAGCCGTGTTCTATAATGGTCTGATCCAAACAGAAAACAGCTACCTGCAGTAAGACAACCTGCAGACAGTCCAGTGATACAACAACTCAGTGCATAACATGACAATCAAACAGTTGTCAGACAGGTGGCCTATACTAAACAGCTGTAATGTAATGTAATAGTGCAAATTATATTCATATTAAATTTCCGTAAGCTATGTAGTTATTATTCATAAATTCTTGTACGTTCTTGCTAAGGAAATCTCAAAATCATTTTTTATTTTTTGTTACTGGAACGGCCGTGACATGGAACCCTATTAGCTTCGAGCTGAGGAGCTCCATCCCAGCCAGCCCTGCTCGCTCTAATAGGTGTTTCAGAAAGCTACAGTACAACTGCCCCGGCGGAGGGAATTCTTTCACCGTCCGCATCGCTGGCGAAAATAAAGAACAAACGGCACCTCGTAATCGGGGACCTCCAGCGTGAAACTAAGGGGAACGCTCCTGTGCCTTTTCTGAAATTGGGACGGCGCTCGGTCGAGGGAAATGACCCGGACCGATGCGGTTCTCTCACAGTGTTCCCAGAATTTTGGGGAGTGAGGCGGGGAGCGCTGATGCTCAGGGAGGAGGAAATTGGGGGGGGGGATCGGGGGTGATGGCCTTTCTGCTGCAGTGAAACCTATATACCATATCCAGTTGCTCTAATCCCTGAGTTTTCAATTGGGGACTCCTGGGGGGGGGGGGGTCCCTGGCCAGACATGATGTACAATGACTATATTTCGGGAAATATTTTGAAATATATACATATAAATATATGGGGGGGGGGGGGGCTCCATGGATTAGAAAATGTAGAAAGCCCCTGCTTTCATCTCTAAACATGGCGTGCTGTGATGACATATAGACATGCTTCGGTGTGCTGACCCCCCCTCCCCGGCACCCCGACCTCACACACTTAGACGTGCAACATTTCTATTGCCTTCAAATTACAAATGTTCCAGTATCTCACTCTGTAGGTTTTATTGATTTACCTTTTGTTCAAATCAATTTTTAATAATTACAGCTGATAGTGTGCACTGTGTTCAGTAACAGTGCTGTACTCTTCTGTCTTATGCTGTGTACTGTGTTCAGTAGCAGTGCTGTGCACCTCTGTCTTATAGTGTGCACTGTGTTCAGTAGCAGTGCTGTACACCTGTCTTATAGTGTGCACTGTGTTCAGCAACAGTGCTGTACTCTTCTGTCTTATGCTGTGTACTGTGTTCAGTAGCAGTGCTGTACACCTGTCTTATAGTGTGCACTGTGTTCAGTAGCAGTGCTGTACACCTCTGTCTTATAGTGTGCACTGTGTTCAGTAGCAGTGCTGTACACCTCTGTCTTATAGTGTGCACTGTGTTCAGTAGCAGTGCTGTACACCTCTGTCTTATAGTGTGCACTGTGTTCAGTGGTAGTGCAAGGCTGTTGCCATGAGAGAGTTAATGTTAAGATAGAGCCACTAAAAACCTTACCAACATCCCTCCCCGGGTCCAATTCAATCAACGCTTACCCTTGACTTTAACTGATAATTAATGTCATTTATCGGGGTTTCTTCTTTCACAGTGCAATTTGGCAAGTTCTGCAATGCTCAGAATAGTGAACTTCTAAAACTGTGAGGGAAAAAAAAACAAAAAACGTATGAAGTAAGTAAAAGTTTAGGCTGAAATGCCGGTGGAACCTAGGCCCACGCCTGGGTTTGCGCTGTGTATGGACGCTGTGTGCACACACTGACTGTGCATTCCTGCTTTCAGATGCCTCACCTTAGGCACCTACAGTAGGAGTGATGAGTGAAATATCAGTATAACCGCAGAATTCAAAATTACGAACACCGGGAGCATCTTGTGTCCTCTTTGTGGGGGAAAAAAAAATATGAAAGCTATGCAGCTGTTTAAGGCACCATCCAGGCGTGAGACTGAGGGAGAGACAGGAGAGCAAGAAAGGAAGACTGAGACCGGGGAGATACTGCTGCATATTATTTTTTAATAAAAAATTTTTTTGTCTGTTGCTGCTGCTATCCCTGTGTAAATTAAATATAGTTCTTTCGGTTTTTAGTTTTTTGAAAATGTTGAGATCGTCTTCATGTAACTGATGGACATGTACTGAATTAAATCCCAGCATTCAGAGAAAAATGAATTTAATAACACGGGTGGGGGCGTGTTAGGTTCAATCCTAGCACACACTGCAGAGCACCGCGTGTTGCTCCTAACGCACCTGCGTGCTGAACGTAGCGCCAGCCTCAGATCCGTACACTAATGGGGCGCGCTGAA
This sequence comes from Anguilla anguilla, assembly GCF_013347855.1. Lineage (NCBI taxonomy): Eukaryota > Metazoa > Chordata > Actinopteri > Anguilliformes > Anguillidae > Anguilla > Anguilla anguilla. Next base: position 4,770,904 of record NC_049211.1, read on the forward strand.
CGTGATGAAGCGCAGTTAAGTCGCTCTTCCTGCAGCCCCCCTCTCAGCGCTAAATATTTCATGCTTTTCCGCAGACAGGCGCGTTGAGATACATTTCTGCGCGGCCGCCTGCTCTTCTGCATCAGCGACGCCGGCCTGCTGGGACCCCTGCTGGAGCTAAATTCTGAGATGGATCGGATGGATCAGCAATCTGAGCCCCTCCCCGCCTCCTCCCAGTCCGTGATAGGAAATCTGCCCCCGGTCCCACCCCCACTGCTGGTCCACAATCGCTATCTGAAACCACCCCAACCTACCCCCCTCCCTCAGAATGCAGAACAGAATGCATTTCTTCTGTGCATGACCAGTAACAGCATCCAGCAGGACAGAATGCATCTCAGCACCCCTGTTGGGTTTTTTTTCTCGCTTGTCTAGACAAACAGGGAAAAAAACTAAGTGTGAAAGACTGCATTGACACAAACTGAAATAAATAAATGAGCATGTTTGAGACTCTTTTCCTTCTCCTCAGACACTTAACCCTTTCAAAAGAGGGGAGCAAGGAACCTGCAGCGCCTTGTGTCACGCCCAATCTTAACCCCCAGGCAATCGCCTCACTGCTCTACGAAACCGTGCCAGAGCTGGGGCAAAGACAGCACCTGCTGCGTCTAGGTCAGGGGCGTTCAATCATATCTGAGAAGGGCTGGTGTGCGTGCAGGATTGCATTATAGCCCCACACTATGGCAGCTGATTCAACTAATTAACTAATTCTGGTCTTCAGTCGAGACCTTGGTAATTAAAATCAGGTGTCATAGTACTGGGCTAAAGGAAAACCCTGCACTCACAGACCGGCTGTTTTCGGATAAGATTGAACACCCCAGCTCTAGGTTCTGGGTGCGAACAAACCATTACACCTGACTATGAGTGTTTCCCTGCTAGTTTTTTGTCACATCAAACGCCCCCCCCTTCCCCCCACTTCCCCCTCTCGCGTGTTCAACAGGAGCAAATGAGATATGAAAGCCGTTCACTACCCCTGTTGCCAACAGCACAGGTGTCAAACTCCAGCCCAGGAGGGCCGCGGTGCCTGCTAGCTTTTTGTTTGCGTTTCAACACAAGTGATTAATTTAAGTAATTGTCTGGCTGGAGTACACACACCTCGTTCTCAGAGGGACCTTGCTTTGGCTGCTGATTGAAAGGAAACCACGGATACCTGCAGACACACCGTGAGCCTCCAGTCCCCCGCCCCCCCCGAGTTTGACACCCCTGGCCAACGGTGTCGTATCGCGGCACGTCTCTTACTTCAACGCTGTCTGCGGGCTCCGCGCTGTTACGAATGCAAAATTAATGGTCTGTGAGAGAGAGAGGAGGGGTGGGGGTGGGGGGGGTATGTTATGGAAAGATTATGTTCTCGTGGAAGATTCATTATAATCGGCTCGTCGGTAAGGGGGGGGGGGGGCGGGGGGAGGGGGGGTTTGGCGGAATGGCCGTTTCTCGAGCAGTTCAGTCCGTGTGCGGTGTACTGTGTGTGATCTAACGACTCCCGAAACAAAGAGCGATGCGTTTGACTCTTCACATCGTCTTTTTTATCGTTTGTAGCGCGCTTACGCTAGCAGGGGCTCCGGCTCCGCTGGAGTCTGGCGGTTGCGTCCGAGCGCCTCATCGCCGGCTGTAATTACGTCATCAAAGACCAAATCGCCGAGGTTGGAGAAGTGAATTATGCTTCAAAATCGAATGGAACGCTTCAATGTGACCTCCTAGCTGAAAAAAGAAAAAATAAATTCTTGATTTCTACATCACTTTTATGATAATCGGTTTTCTGGGAAAATGTCATGTTCCGTTTATTTCGAAGCTTTGGGGTTCCGATTCAATAAATACGTCCTCGACACCAAAAAACGGACAAATAGAATCTGAAAGAGGAGTTGTACTCTTTTCACCTGTAAAAGCTACATCAGCGCACTGCTTTCCGCTTAGCCTTTCCGCTATTTTTTAAGGCCACCTCTTTTTTTGAGAAAGAAAATGGTCCCTTTGTCCTCTCATCCTGACCTCCTCTCACTCACTCAGTCCATTTCCATGACAGCTACCTCTATTACGCCAGGTCACGCTTTCCTGTGTTTTTCCATTAACCCCGAAGCTGTTAATTCCCGTCCAGCTGAGGCGACGGGTTTCGTGGCGACGTTGGCGGGTGGAACACGTCCAAGGACCAGACAGCACAGCTGCCCCCCCCGCGGGCCGCCCCCCACACCCCCCCCCCCCCCATCTGCGTCAGAGAGTCCAGATGCCGTTGGCTCGTCGTCAAACGCCGTAACCGCCATCGCGGAGAGGGAGCCGTGTCGCTCGCGGGCGATGCTGTCACATTGCAAACGATCAAAATCCCCCCACCCCCCATCCCGCCCCCCCCCCCCCCCGCCCTTCTGTGCCTCGCGGCTTCAGAGCTCATCGAGAGGGCCGTCTCTTTGCCCTAACGCGTGCTGTGTGCTGCTGTACGGTATACTCGCTGTACGACGATGAGGCAATCCCCCTCCCGGTGTTCTGGAAGTTTCTGCCTGTAGGGCGAATTAATTTGAACTTGTTTCCTTGGGACAGTCATTGAGAGGGTTAAGAACGACACCCCACCCGCCCCCGCCCCCGCCCCCCCCGCCGCCCAATTCATCAGCTTTGTATTCCGATTGAGTGTCATGAGTTCCATCCATGAAGGTGTCTCACCCCTTTTCTTGATATGAATATTTCATCATTTTAAATGACACAGTTAATTTATTTTTCTATATGTCTCCTATAGATGATCACTCAGAAAGCCTGCCTTGGCGAGGCTTTGGTGGAATCTCGATTCGGGGCGAAGACGGGGTGCTTTTCCCCTCTCTCCTGGACCCGCCTGTGATGTAACCCTCCTGTTCTATTTTTGCCGTGGAAAAATGCCACGTTGCTCCAGCGTTTTCCCGAGCCGGGCCAGGGGAAGATGGGGGGTGGTGGGGGTGGGGGGGCGGGCAGCTTGGAAATGGAAACTGGAGCCGTGGAGTTTTAAAAAATTTAGCGCTTTTTTCCTTTTACCCTTCACCGCCCGTCTATAAATAGGACGTTCTCTGAGCTTCGCCGGGGCGGGTCGAGCCACCGACGCGGGGGATGGCGGGATCCGGGGTCCGTCTGCTTCCTCGTCTCGCTGCGCTCCCATTAAAGGATTAAAACACGGGCGCCATTTTGGTTCTAACGATTACTCCTCCCCTAACTCAGAAAAACCTTTCCTTCTCCCGCGCTGTCGGTAATTGATAATCTCTGCAGGTCTGACACTCGCGTGGCTCTGCTCTAGACGGTGAATAACAGGAGGCTGTGAACTGCGGCTTCTCGAATGCTATTTATTTTTAATCGGATGTACAGCGGAGTCAGACGCATCCCATAATAGACATGGGGCCCGGGTCGTGGCTCGCATGTTTGAGTGGATCTTTCGCCACGCCCCCCCCCCCCCCCTCGTGAAGCCGTCTCGTCTGTTGCCAGGGTGATTCTGCATTCGTCTCATTTTTCGTTAGACCGGGGGGGGTGTCCAATCTTATCTGGACACGGCCGGTGACGGTACTGGATGGTACTTTGTTTTTGTCCAGTGGCCAGGTGCCACACCTGATCCACCTGGTTTAACGAATCAAGGTCTTCAGTCAAGACTAGAATCACGTGTCTTGGTGCTGGGCTAAAACAACAAGCTGTACCCATATTGGCCCTTTTAGCATAAGATACAAAAGCTGTACCCACATTGACCCTTTTTAGGATAAGATTGGACACTCCTGTTTTAGACCATGTCAGGTACTGGTTCAAGGTCTGTCCTTAGCTTGATTTCAGTGAAACTCATCAAAGTCTTTCTGGTCCTGAAGCGTGTGTGCCAGCAGAACGGCATCTTGGGAACCTTTGAACGCAGAGTTTTTTCCACTAATACTGGATTACACAAAGCAGACAGAGACGGGCGCTAAATCAGATTATCCGTTTCCCCCCAACACCGCCGGACATGGCTTGCCGGGCAGAACCCAGAGAGACTGGAAAGAACAAACCTCAATCCTCGAACCCCGCGATCCGCCAGTTTCCTACAGCGGGGGTGTCCTGTGACCCATCGGAGGAGGAGGAGGAGGAGGAGGAGAGGAGGCTTTTAACACCCTCCTGTGCGAAATCCTTGAAGAGCGCCACCGCACAGCGCTCTGGCGGTATCGATTGCCCTTCCCTGGGTAATGGAATCCGCCCCGGCCGTGCGGATGAGCGGAGTGTCACTGCCTCTGCGTCACCGTGGCGACGTTGTCGGGGGAAACGCAGGATTCCGCTAATGCACACTGAGGGCCATCAGGCCCCTGCTGTGGTATCGAGGGAAACGGTTGTCTGAAAAAGTAGTTGGAACCTCATCTGTTTACTACATGCATATAAAACATTTGTTGTATCGTTGCAAATTGAGCCTTTTCTGATGGTCCTCAGAAGATTTATGTGGAAGCAAAACTGTCCCTGAAATGTTTTATGACGTACACAACCGTCTTTAGGGGACTGTGGATAGCGATTAAATCATCTTCCATCTGAAAAGACGCTTTGCTCCTCTTATTTTATTTAAGCTGGTGAAAAAAGAGTCAGGGGGATAAAAAAAGAGATTGGGTGTTCAACTTCATCGTTTTAAAGGTCAGGGTTCAGGAACGTGCCGGAATGGGAGCACAGCTGTCTCCAGACCTGGGTCAAATACAAATTGGATTCAAATACTTTTCTGTGCTCTATTGATCTTGCCTGGTGTAATTGAGCCTGCCAATATGACGGAAAGGTGGGGGTTTGCACTTTTTGAGAGTATTTCATTGGTTCCAATACGCCAGACAAGATCAGTAAAGCGTAGAAAAGTATTTGAATCCAAAAAGAAATATGCACTGTATTTGAGCCAGGTTTAGCAGTCTCATACAGGCACAGGACACCTGTGCTGAGAGATGAAAGCAGGGAAGGACAGGCACAGGACACCTGTGCTGAGAGATGAAAGCAGGGAAGGACAGGCACAGGACACCTGTGCTGAGAGATGAAAGCAGGGAAGGACAGGCACAGGACACCTGTGCTGAGAGATGAAAGCAGGGAAGGACAGGCACAGGACACCTGTGCTGAGAGATGAAAGCAGGGAAGGACAGGCACAGGACACCTGTGCTGAGAGGTGAAAGCAGGGAAGGACAGGCACAGGACACCTGTGCTGAGAGATGAAAGCAGGGAAGGACAGGCACAGGTGCGAGCTGCACTTTTTAAGCCCGTACCAGGCTGAGAATCAGCAGCCTTGGAGGCAGGACCTCCGTTCCGCTCTTTGTACGTCAGTGAAAAATAAATGTTCCCACTTGCAGCAGTGCCCCAGCTCACAACCTGTGATTGGTATAGCCAATGAACATCAAAGACGAATTGTACAACTTGTACCCTAAATGAATTTTGATTCACCCTGTGGCAAATGGGGAAAAAATACTGACCTAACCATCTCTCTCTCTCTCTCTTGCTCTCACAAAGGCTGTAATTTTCATTTATGTTATATATAAGAAACTACGCTTGGATACAGTTTCTGGGTGTTAAGAGTAAGCATGTGTAATGTGACAAATTAATTGAGCCTGAATTGTACAAACTCCACACAAAATGGCGTATTATTACATGATCAACAGTTCAATAAATTCTTGTTCTCAGCTTTTAGGGGTGCTGAGGGTGAATAGAAAGGCATGTATCAGGAGTGGTAAGAGGCCCCTGAACTGGGGAAAAAAAAGGTTTAGATGGATTTTCGTCGCCACGAAGCAGTAAGCGAAAAAGCTTACTGGTAGGAAGTGTTTCACTGGTCGTCTCTGCATGTAGTGCTTCACTCCTCCTTTTAAAAAGGGGGACACGTCCACGTTTTTATTTTCAGGTAGCTTATGTAAGGTATTTAAATAAATTTCCTCATCGGTTCCTTTCCGAAGGGCTCCATAAACCACACGCCGTAGACGCAGAACAGCGAGCAGGACAATACCGGGGCGTTTTTTTGTAGAATTTTGTCGTCTTTTTTGATTTCACGTTTTTAAAGTTTGTACTTGCGCTTTGTTTGTGTCCCCTATTCATGCTTCACAAATTGGGTCAGGTTTGCGCTGGGTCACGTGACGGCCCGCTCTGGGGCGCTGGACCTGACGGCGTTCAGGATGTTAACGCTGCCTGGATACGCCGGTTGCCGCGGATGCACGTTGGGTAACGGCATCCAGGTTTTTTCCGGAAACCTCCGTCCTGACTCCTTGCTTCCGGGGGCCTCCGAGTTTTAGCTCGACTCAGCTTTTTACATTTCTAGCTGAAGATATTGAAAACGTAACCAAACACACACACACACACACACGATAAGTCCCCACGCAGTACAAAAACCAACGTGGTAATCAATACCATAATGTAGCGAGTAGGTGGCAATATTCCGTTTCTAAAGTTTTACAGAAGACAGAGAACTTACACGTAGTTGTTTTTCCCCCCCCCCCATCCATCAGCGCGTGGTTTGATTCAGTGTAACTGCTGCTTATTCGTTTGAACATAAAGGATCCTCTGAGCACCAGGTGTGATGTATGTTTAGAGAGCACTATCGTGATGGAGGTATCCCATGTTAAAACAGGTGGGACTGTGTTCTTTAGAGTAAGTCACATTTATTTTATTATGACTGATCCCTTCCACCTTTCTCTCTAATGCTAAATTTCTCAGGAGACCTAATTCTTCGAAGCAGATATTAAAATATTACTCTCGCTGTCTTCTCTCTGGCTCCCCGTAGTGATTTTCTCTTATTAGAAAAGGGTTCTTGCCGGTATAAAAATAGTTTCTTTACATGCTGACACACCACTTCTTCTTCTAACCACTATTTGAGTCCATTCTTGAATTCTCGTCATCAAACTGACCAAAAATGTCTTCTTTGCTAGACAACATCAGCTAGCTAACCTCAAACTAGTGCTATTTAGATTTAGCAAGCTGGATAATAACTGTCATTAACAACAAAAATCGACTATATTTGTATATAGTTGTACAGTCTCCTTCATTTCCCTTATGTTTCAATCACTATTAGCTCCTTGTTTGTCATTGCTTCAGAGTGCCATCAGGTAATTGATCGAAATCAAATCAACCATCTCTTCTAGAGAAAAAATAATTGTCGTCCATGCTGCTGCCTTTGAATGCTTAATATTTCTGACATTTAATATAGTAACATGTATTATTATTAATAACTCGTTGTGGTACAGAACATTGAAAGGCATAAAACTGCGTACTTGCTTTAATTACACGAAGGAGTGTTCTCAGCCACTGTGGGTACTAAAGGGTTAATGTGAATTATAGTTAATGTGAATTTATGTCCTCTCTCTTTCCCACTGTGTGCAGTGTACATATGTGTGCGCTCCCCTTGGAGGTTGGAGTCGTCGTCACATAATAATACTTAATTCACAGTGTATTAGTAGTTTGTTAACTAGTTACTAACAGAAAAATAAATTGTTAGTATTACATATTTGGGCCCTTACAAATCTGATCCTCTTAAGCACGTGAGTGATTTTATTTATTTATTTTTTTTGTATAATGTGCGATCATATTCATTGCTTATCCTGACATTTTTTTAAAATGTTGCCCTCTTTAGTGGAATTCACAAGACCTACAAACACGCGGTGAAATCTGACAAATCTGCACGGTGACATCTGCTAACCAACAAAATGAAATGCATAGAGAACTGTATTAGCCTCCAGCTTTCATCTAAATTTAACACAGAACCTATAATCCTTAAGGTCTACTCTGAAGAAGTGGTGATGTTGATGGAATTTCTTTGTTTATACACAGTTCCTATTAAATACGTTTCCAACTGTCACCAAATAACTTGATATACTACCGTGTTATAACATATGGTTATTGGCAAGTTACAGTATTGCTGCAGTACCTGTTCTACTTTGGAACTGCAAAACTATCTTCACATCTTCATGTGGCTGAAGGGTGATACCCATTTGGATCCTTCATGTTCTACAAAGAGGGCCCCCATTATCCCCATTAGTGTGGGGTGTAATTCCATATCGGAGACCACGGTCACACCGGGGGGGGCCTGTGGGGGGGCAGGTGAGGCCGGGGGGTGGTGGGGGGGGGGGCAGTCTCCTCTCTCGCAGACTGGCGTGTCATTAGAACCTGGCTGATGGAACTGTAGCCTGATTAGTTGCACACACCTGGGGTGGAATGTCCTCCTGATGAGATTACAGCCCCCACCTCGATCAGGACCCCCCCCTTAACCTGCTGACATAATCCTAAAACCTGAGACATCCTCCTGTGTGTGACCCCCTCAAAAGATGAGGGTGGCACACACACACACACGCACGCACGCACGCACGCACGCACGCACGCGCGCGCACACTTCTACCTGTTCCCCTTGCTTCCTTTGATGTGTTCCCTCCCGTCGTATTTTGCGGCTGACCTTTGTCCCCGTCCGTTTGATTGGCTGCGCAAAGCCGGTAAACCCCATACCTTCTAATGCACTGCAGAAGGGGATATATTGGTTGTGACAGTCTGTTAAATCAGCCAACTGTGGTCTATTTAATTCCCCAAGCAAAGGCCTCGCTGTGCCAGGTTTTTTTTTCCCTCCTGTGTTTTAGGAGAGGGGGAGGGGGAGAGGGAAAAGTCTTCCATTTTTTAATACAAACTATTGCACTTTCTATTTGTTGTCTGTCATTTTTCAAGTATTTTCCTATTATTTTTCCGAGTAACCGACTTCAGGCAGATCTGCAGAGGTAATGATTCTTCTCCTACTATCAGCATGCCAAGCAGCACTTTGAGTTAAAGTGGCCTCTCACATAGTTATACTGCAGGGTTATGGGAATGTGTGTGTGTGTGTGTGTGTGTGACTGTTTGTGTGTGTGTGTGTGTGTGTGTGTGTGTGTGTGTGTTTTTTCAACTGGCAACACTTGAACTGGCCATTTTTTTCAGGATATGTTTTTTTTTACGATTATGAGTTAAATGAGGATCTTCAGGGATGAATGCCAAGGATAATTTGTGTTTCTTGAAAATCTGAAGTGGTCTGTAGGGTTTATAATTACCCTGCTGAAATATCTGTGTTAACTGGACACAAACCCCCGTTTTGGACGCATAGCACATAGATTGCTGCGATCGAGTGGAAAGCTCGGCCCCTTTATTATCACACTATTTTCATGCTGGAAAAGAGCTTCTGTGCTGAGCCAGGCAGACGGGTCAAACAGATGCTGCTTTATGGTCTCTGCATGCATGAAACTGTCTCATCATCGAAACCAGAAGGGGTTCCACGCTAGAAACAGCAGAATCCTGCAAACGGATATTATACACTCCACTCACCCTTCGCTCACGTGAATGTTCTGAACGGAACGTTCTGCTGATGTCACAATCACTGCTGGTGACTGAAGGCAAGGGAGTTCTAGAATTTTGAGGGAGAGAAAAAAAACATTCCAATAAAACCTACTCTTCAGATAGCTAATTGGCTGCCTCTGTAATTTTTGTTCTCCCTGGGGTTGATGTCACTGTTAATTGACGCATAAACCATCATTGCTATGTGTATAGTGGTGTATATCAGTTTTTTGCTCTACTGGGTAAAACTCCTGGGTCAGATTTTTATCGGAGAGTTTTGATTATTAACGTTAATTACAATTCATTGTGGATTGTTTTCTCATCTTCAGGGTGTTGAATATTCCACCATGCTGTGCTATTGATGCATGTACAAGTCTCTTGCCACCTACACACACACACACATATATATATATACTTGTGTGTGTGCGCATGCATGCGTGCTGGCGTGTGTGTGTGTGTGTGTGGAAATCATACCCACATTATAAAGGCTTAAAGCAGGCTCTTACATGCATCTCATAGTACTTCCTTTTTTGTGTAAAATAAAGGATGAAATTCAAGAGTACAGTCTCTGTTCAGAGAGTTCTACAGTCTAGTTCATTGTTCATAGTTCATAGTTTCATTAGGTGCTTCCTACGTGTATGCTATGCAGCTGCAATAAATTAGTGTTTGGTAGGCAGAAAATTAGCCTTGTTCTTTCATATTTTTGATATTGGATTCATGGATTTTTCTAGATGATTTACTGGATGACTTGTCATCCTAATGCAAAATGGCAGTCAGTGGAGTGCACAAACAAGACCGAGGCGCTTGACCCCGGCGATGGAAAATTGACCCGGCGTCCATTAGAGGCACATTATTACAGTTTGATGGGTCCACAACAATGACTCGGCTGGACCGCAGTCTGAGCCCCAGTTTGAGTTTCAGGAGATATTCATTAGGTTGACCTGGGCTTGTGTACCTTGTGCGCCAGTAGAGAAACCTGCGGTCTAAATGAACACTAAGCCTGTCTCCTGTATCCCAGCCAGGAGTTCCAAGATATTGTATTTCAGAGCTTCAATGGCCACCCCCTCCCCCCCCTGTGCACGGCCTCATCCATTATCCAGTGGCTACCTGAGGCTTAAAAAAGTTTGACATGCCGCGGCCAGACACAATAATGAAACCGATACTGAGGCCCTGCACAAAAAAGAGCCTGCAGCAAACCTCGGTACGAGACTGTCACTGAACCGCAGTGATATCAAACCACGGTACGAGACTGTCACTGAACCAATGATATCAAACCACGGCACGAGACTGCACTGAACTGCAGTGATATCAAACCACGGTACGAGACTGTCACTGAACCAGTGATATCAAACTACGGTACGAGTCTGTCACTGAACCAGTGATATCAAACTACGGTACGAGTTTGTCACTGAACCAGTGATATCAAACTACAGTACGAGACTGGTCACTGAACCAATGATATCAAACCACGGTACGAGTCTGTCACTGAACCAGTGATATCAAACTATGGTACGAGTCTGTCACTGAACCAGTGATATCAAACTACGGTACGAGTCCGTCACTGAACCAGTGATATCAAACCATGGCACGAGACTGCACTGAATCATAGTGATATCAAACCACGGGAGGAGACTGTCACTGAACTGCAGTGATATCAAACCATGGCGCAAACCATGGTCTCTGAAGAGTGCAGTGACAGTGCGAAGGAGCGCAAAGCTCCAGTTAGTCAAGAGCAATGAGATTTCCCTCATTTTTCAAAAACCGAATTGTGAAACACCTTTGGCGTGCTGATAACAGGCGTGTTTCCCACGTCACCTGCGCTAAGCGTAAATGGACATCAGCTCGGACGGTTCGCCGAGTCCCAGTTTGACCTTTCCCCAGAGACGGATGCTTTTATTCCGCAGCACAACGTTGCATCGTGTTATTTTCGCGTTAAGAGTCATCGGTTGTGACGGGGAACATAAAGCAGTACGGACATTTTCTGTGAAACCCGTCAGGATTTTATGATAGAACAGGTGCCGTCGGGCATTGAGTTCTGCAGGAGAGAGTCAACCCCTGGAGTCTGATTCTGATGGCTTTTTAAAAAAATTTTTTTACGGGTTTACTGCACATAAAAACGTGGTGGTACAACATGCTTACATGCGCAGGAGGGAATGGGGGATCAGGCATGCAGAAGCGGGAATGTGTGTGGTGCTCTCTCACTTTGCCTTCAGGGGTATCAGTAAATAACCCACTGAAGAACCAGGGAGCCAACATCGCCTCATGAACAATATGAAAACTGTCAACCACCAGTCCGTTGTTCAAGGTGGAGTCGTTTGCTGAAGTTCAGAAACCGTACAGTGAAGGGGCTCCTGGTTGTGGCACAGTCGGCAAAGACCCTTACCGTGCTGCAAGATGGGCTCTAAGGTCTAGACTAGGGCTGCTTAACCCTGTTCCTGGAGATCTTACTGTCCAGTAGATTTCCACTCCAACCCTAACAAAGCCACACCTCATTCAAGAGATCTTCGTTCAGCTGCTGATTAGTAGAATCAGGTGTGCCAAATTAGGGTTGAAATGGAAACCTACAGGACGGTACTGTAGATCTCCAGGAGCAGGGCTGGGCAGCCCTGGCCTCAGCCATTGCCATGGATACTGTGAGCTATGTCGTTTGCTCACCGTGACCAGACGCGGTGCTTAATTTGTGAATCGGAAGGTGTCGGAACGAATGGAGCTCGTGTGAGGGAGGTGGCTGGTGCGTCTCAGGGGGTCTGGAACACGAAAAAAGACACCAAAGCGGGGGAAGAAGTGATTCCGCCATTGGGGACCAGGAGTGTTGGGAAGTGACTGAAGAACGCTTCATAGCAAGTCTTACCATACTTTTGTCTTCCCTTTCCAGAGGTGCCGGATCCACATAAAAGGTTCATGGAATGTGGACACTCCAGATCCCGAGAGGTCCCAGATCCTGTTCTGGCCGGATCCGGCACAAAGTAAGCACTGACCAGCAGACGCATACAAAAACCGGCTGTAGTCCAGCCAGGAAAGGCGGCACTCCACTTGAACGAGGGCTGCTATTACATCCTGTACTGCACGTGGCGCGTACTCTGGCAAATAATCACTCATGAGCCGTACTCCCTGGTGTAAGCACGGTAAGCTGTGAGATTTTTTTTAAAAAAAGGCTGGAAGCTGAAATATTGTTTTGCATAAAGCGCAGCGGCCCCCGTACAGATTTAAGCTCTGGAACTCGAGCGCTACTGTCAGCCCCTGTCAGAGTAAAGCAAATATTTTTAATTACACACCCAGGGCTTGGGCGCGACCCAACAGAATTTTGCCAGCGTTTTCATTGGAATGCATAATTCCAAATTAATACTCAGCACAAATGTGAAATTTTCTACACTCTGATTACCCCCAGACCCATCTGTCTGTCTGTGTGTGGTCCAAAGGGGTGTGTGTCCCATATTTATAATGACACACATCAGCCTGCTAATATAAGCATCTGGTGACTGCAGGTTTTTGGTGGTTGAGCTCATGCATACTATGGAACCTTGAAGACTGGATATTAAAACGTCTTTGTTCCCTGGCATGTACACACACAGACACACACACACACACACACATACACATGCGCACACACGCACACACATGTATGCACACAGATGCACACACACTCATGCACATGCAGCTCACACACTCACATCCACCTCTCTCTCTTTCACACACAGACACACACACACACACATACACAGTTATTATACACTTCCATTTCTTATACACTTTATATAAGGATATGCTTTTTTGGATTTATGCAGTTTACATTAAGTAAGGCGTACAGAACAGATATGCATGTCTTGCTGTGTTTTCCTGATGGATTGATGTAATATAGCATGTCTGGAAGTAGTGTGCTCTTGTTGTGGGAAATCAGGCAAAGGCTCTGTCCTTTTCCATATTTACATGAATTGTACCTATTTTTCATCTATTTTTATAATACGTTTGAAATAATAGCCTATAAACAGCACTGACATTTTGTAAACAGTTGTCTGAAACAATCAAGTAATTGGATGTTTGTATCCTGTCTGCTCATGTTGACATATGGTTGAATTACTCATATGCTTTTAAGTGCACAACTGCTGAAGCCACTCATTTGTTCATTGTCTTAGGTGAACTGTACGCTCAGCACATACAACACAGCTCATATTTTCTTGCGATATGTTTTTGCCCAAGGTTTTTCTTTCTTTTTTTTTATTATAAAAAAATAATTTTTAAAAATCATAAAAATACACAGTAAAATGACCAGTGTTCAACTCTAACAGTGGTAATTCGACCCAATGGGGACCAAAAGTTATCTGTTAGAGTTGAATTAACACTGGACATTTTACTGTGTCTGTTTGTCTGTGTGTGTGGGTGTGTGAATGTGGGTGTGTCTGTGTGTGTGTGTGTCTATGTGTGTGTGGGTGTGTATATGTGTGTGTGTGTGTGTGCACGTGTGCGTGCATGCATGCATGCATGTGTTTTAAACATTGTTCTGTGCAAGCTGCATGGACACAGCCTTCCGCTCTGCACACCCCGTCTCTGTAGAAGCTCAGCATTAGCCCAGCTAATGGACACCTGCTCTGCAGAAGCGGATGCATTAACACTCGCTCCCAAGTTTCTCCAGCACAGAATAATACGCGCTTTCCCTACCGTACCGTCCTCTGGCTATGAACAAAGAAAGGTGTCTGCCAAGGTAAGCACAAGCACAAAACCCTCAGCTGTTTGATCATGTTCCCTCAGCTCAGGATTCATTTTAAAAATTCAATAGAAGCAGGCGCATCCTTTTTTTTTTTTTTTTTTTTGGCTCCAGACCTCCCAATATATTGTTTTCGGTGATGAAACGGGATACCCGGGGAGAACAGAGAGAAATGGGCCCCTCCACCAGTGCAAACGCAGCTGCTGCAAGGGCAGGTTGATATTACGCAGCCATGCAGAAACGTGTGCGCCAAGGTTAGCATTAGCATCACGGCACCCCTCTTTATTTTTGAGTGATGTACATTACATTACATTACATTACAGGCATTTGTAGTGCCGAGTCTTAAAAAAAAAAAACCTCTTGCCGCTTGCCAGTGTCAAAGGGGCAAGGTTCCAATGTGTATTTACAAATGAAGCGAGGTACATCGATAGTTTTAATATTTATTTTCTCGTCTTGAACAGATGATGTGGTAAATAAAAAAAAAAAACAGTTTATGCTCCCCACTCAAACACTAGCCTCCCCCTCTCCCCTCCCCTCTGCCCTCCCTCCCTCCCTCCCTCCCACACACCTGGTCATGTAATTGTCCAAAACAAATCTGAATTAAATAGGCGGGGCAAAGGTGGAGAACCCAGGTAAACCAAGGTAAACATGGGGGAGGATAACAAAGCAAAACAAATAAGGCTTAACATGACATTGCTTATATATTGTTTTATAATATTTTCAAGTTGAAAATCCTGCTTGGTATGCCTTTAAAGGGACCTTTGAAAAGGCGTTCTGCCACTCTTGCCCTAGGGTTGCTCTTGGGGGTTACAGAGATCGGAGTTAAGGCTCAGATCTCCGATAAGCTGCCTAGTCCTTTATAAAAAGCACTATATAATGAAATTGAATTTAAGTCAGTTCAATTCAATTTAAAGGGACCGTTGTCACACTTTTATCCCTTTACAAACCAAAACCTCACCTTCATACACCATATGGCCCCCGCACCACATGCATTAGTTTAATATTACAGTAAAATGGTTCATCAATGAAACAAGAAACTTCCCCATTACGTTTAATAAATTAACAGGCAAACGTATACAGTACTAAAGTTAGGCACCTCATTCTACAGTTTGAGTTATTAAAATGTGCATGGGAGCGTCACGTGATCTATTTATTTTTGACAACAAAAACATGTCCTGAAAGAGCAGACCCAGTCATTATTTACACTTGGCTGGGCATCCTTTGCAAAAAAAAAAAAGAAAAAACCACTACAAACGAACGACATCCACTTGCCCCGAAGCTCCGTCTTGCCCCCCAACCCCCCCCCCCCCCCCAGCTCATTCCCCCGAACCTTCTGCTCTGCATAAAGCCACATTGACTTTCTGCTCCCGTGTATAAAAATGGTGGAAAAGAAATATGGACAGATATAAAGGAGAGTGGCCATTAACACAGGCCAATCTATCTGGTAATAGAAATCATTAGAGACTCCATGAATAAGTAATGTGTCTTCTTTCTTTCTCTCCCTGTATCTCCCTCAATCTCTCTCTCTCCTTCTCTCTCTCTTTCTCTCTCTGTCTCTCTCTCTCCCTCCCTCCCCCTCTCTCTCTCTCTTTCTCTCCCTGTAAATCCCTTAATCTTTTTCTCTCTGTCTCTCTTCCTCTCTCTCTCTCTCTCTCTCTTCTCGATCTCTCCCCCTCTCTCCCACTTGTTCTCTCTCCCTTTCTCTTTCTCCTCCATTCTCTTCTTTCCCTGCGCAGCAGGTTTCCTCTCTCTTCTGTTTAAAAAAAAAAAAAAAAAAATTTTTTTAACCACCTCTCTGAATCTACTGGAGTAGAAGAAAAGAACGGGGGAACTTAATTGAAATCTAATCGAGTCGATGAGGCAAGCGGGGTTAATTTATAATCATGGCGGCTGATTGCTGGTGGGGGGGGGGGGGGGGGGGGGGGGGGGCGGGGTTAGCGGTGGTAGTGGGGGGGTTATGAGAGAAAGACGAGGAGGGGGGGTGATGGTGGTGAGATGATTGAAGTGCAATGCCAAACAAAAAGAACTGCGTGAGTCATGGGAAAGAATAGCATGAGTCAAGTCTTTGGGTAGACCGAATGGATGGACACATGACAGTGCTTTTCTGGCAATCTCTGATGGAAACTAATATTTATGAGTAATATGAGTATTTTAATTAACATAACTGAGTTGGTAATAGTAACGTCTACTATACCTGTGAACATGCAGACTGATTAAGCTAAATGCAAAATAATGTTTATTTTCTATTTGGACCTATGATATTGAGCTATGTTCTATTTAAAGTATTTTTATTTTTGTGTGATTTTTTAAAAGTAACTGTATCTTTATCTATTTCTATCTACTGAATATTCATGAACGTATAGCAATTTCACTACAATTTGTGTATTTACTACAGCGTACACATTCCGTGAGTCTGATAGAAAAGCATTTGGTCCTAAAGTCAAAGTGGATATACACTAGAAAGAAAGGATTTAAAAGGAGGATCCATTGAAAGAACAATCGCAATTCTCTTTGGAGTAGTGCAACCCTTTGAACAATTGGCTTTTTGGAATGTTTTTGCCAGTGTTTTAGAACTTCATTGCTCTCAGTTACCAGCAGTCATTGTGACATCAGCACTGGAAGGTTCCGTTAAGAACATTCTAATCACGTTTGTGATCTCACACCTTTTCGTGATCTTACACCTTAAAAGTGTTACTTATTTTATATTTGGTGCTCGGTGCTAATAATAGCTTCGGTACTTTGATTCTTCTTCCCCTACCTGCCCCTCTCCAAGTGCAAAATACAAGCAGCTGAAAATAAAAAAAACCCGTAAAGAGAATGAAATCCACAGGCCGAATATGACAGGAGCCTTGTCCTCCTCATGTCACATCCATACAGGATTATGCTCTCTTTATTTTGTTCTTATTTCTGCAGGTTTTCTTTCAGAATCTCAGTGTGGGTTTATTCTTCATTTAATTTCCTCTCCTACTGATATTTGCTGTAGGCAACACTCTGGAGAACCAAGATCCTTTAATCAAATCAGGTACGGCTTCTGTGAAGACCTACATCAGGTATATTTCACAGCCAAAAAACATAACAGAGGCCAAGATGGTTATTAGTGAACTCTCAAAACTGTATTTGTATTTTTTTTTTTTAAATAACAACACACATTATCTCAGTCAAAGTGTTGTTGGAAACCTCCATTTTGAGAATAACAGGAACATTTTTTACATATTGAAAGCATACATTGACAAGACATGTTGCTGTCTCTTTTAAAATTCTAAAATTTTATTAGAAAATTTGAGTCAGAATTTATATACTTTAAGAAATAGGTTCAGTGTTTTATTTTTCACAAATACACCGAAATCTCAAGGCTAAATATTAATATTAGCTGTGCGTGGGATGCACTTTCCTTGTGTGCTTAAGCTCCACGTTCTGTTGTGGCCGGGGGCACCATAAGTGTGTGTTTGG
Organism: Anguilla anguilla; assembly: GCF_013347855.1. Classification (NCBI taxonomy): domain Eukaryota; kingdom Metazoa; phylum Chordata; class Actinopteri; order Anguilliformes; family Anguillidae; genus Anguilla; species Anguilla anguilla. Next base: position 4,788,329 of record NC_049211.1, read on the forward strand.
GGGGGGGGGGGGGGGGGGGGGGGTTGAGTTAGGACGATTCCAAGGGCCCTTGATTGACAGGGGCCCTCAAAAATATTATAACGTAGGATTTTAGGGTATTTTCCTGGGTAGTGGGGTCGAAGTTTTTTTTTTATACGGCCCAAAGTCCCTGGTGGCACCCCTGGTTGTGACTGAGTTTCTGTCTTAATTTCAGTTTCACGCGCACAAGCTTGAAAGCTGTTAAAGCCCTTTCCATCGCCTGACTTTTCTCCGTGAGCTTCAAAGATTATTAAGCAGCGTAATTAGTATCCGCTCAAATACGGGATATTTTGTTTCAAAAGGCAAAATCGCCTTTTAAATGATTACTTCAGTTTCAGCGTCCCAGGGTCGCTCAAGCTTTTTAGTCTGTTATTTGTTCACTGTGACAATGCAGGACGGTAATGGCTCAAAAACGAAAAGCTCACTAATTCAGTCATTTCTGAATAGTCACGCTGTTTCCCTCTAATGGTGTGCTTTTGGAATTTTTCCAGTGCCCACACGCTGACTTCTTGTAAATGTCTTCGGTGTGCGGTAGAATGCATTAATGCAGCTTTTCCAAGCGCTACGTGCTGGTTTGCGTTCAACACGTTGCATCTGACCCGAATTAATGGCCCGGTGGCTGTCCTTGCATTTCCATATGGAGTTCACAAACTCTGCTTGCTTATGTTTTTATTTTGCTCAGAGCAGGCCGCGTGGTCCTAATGGACATAAATCAATTCGCCATTTTTTTACGGTTTAAATTGGAGTCAAGCTTCACGTAACTGAAACAGTAGCAGAACTGTAGCACAGGGGTGTCCAATCTTATCCGAATAGGGTCGGTGTGGGTGCAGGCATTTGCTGTAACACAGCACTGATGCACCTGATTCGACTCATCAAGGTCTTGATTGAAGCCCATGATTAGTTAATTAGTTGAATCAGGTGTGGTGGTGCTGGTCTGAAAACAAAAACCTGCACCCACACCGGCTTTTTTTGGATAAGACTGGACACCCCTGCTCCAGTAAGTAGAGTTTTTTAAATCTTGCATTTACTACACCATTTTTTTAAAGCTGTGACTGCAGCTCTATAGCTCCGTCTGTCGGTCGGTCAGTTGGTCAGTTTGTTGGTCGGTTTGTCCACGAAAGTGTCCCACCTCGTAGCGGCCACAGTTTTCGCCCCAGGAGGCTGAAATTTGGCATGGAGGTTGGTCATGACCCAAGGTAGAACTGAGTAACTTTCAAGGCCGATTGACCAAGAGAGGCCGTGGCGATGGGCCTATCACAAAAAGGCTCATAACTCCTGAATGGATTCACAGATTTACACAAGATTTTGTGTTTTTTGGTCATAAGCCAAAGAAGAGGTCACGTGTTTGTGTGAGGGTGTGTGCGGGGATGCATGCACACATGGATGCATGCGCGTGTGCGGTCGCAGCTATTGCGGATTCGTGCTTGTTTACAGAGACCTTGACGTCATACCAGCACAAAAAACATTCACTTGGACCTGTTCTGATATCACATTCAGTGGGTCCCGTTGTGCTTTGATTTAAATTGAACAGTACCATTCGCACTGCACACTATGCATCACACACACGCATCGTTTCAGAATCCAGTTCCCGGGCAGTGTGGAGGAGACGAAGGAATGGGAGAAGCACGTTTAGCGTGCAGAGTACGAGCCGACGTGCGGCTGGGTGTGGTTCCTGTAATCACATCATGCGTTTATGCATGAGACACGGCTCACGTTAGCCATGCACAAACTGCCACTTAGGGAGCTGGCAGTCTGCAGTACATTCCTGCATTTTTCTGTATTTTACTCATTACATTACATTACAGGCATTTAGCAGACGCTCTTATCCAGAGCGACTTACACAACTTTTTTTTTTTACATAGCAGTATCCATTCATACAGCTGGATATATACTGAAGCAATTCCGGTTAAGTACCTTGCTCAAGGGTACAATGGCAGTGTCCTTACCCGGGAATCGAACCTGCGACCTTTCGGTTACGAGCCCAGTTCCTTACCCACTGTGCTACACTCCGTACTCAATTTTTATTTGCGTTATTATTTTACTCTGTAACCCTTATATTAATAAGGGTTACGGAGTAAACAGCTGTAATACTTTTGATGGCACTCACACACTTTTATTTTTATTTGACCGCAGTTAACAGCTCACAAGTAGAGGGAATTTAAAATGCTGGGAGTAGATAAGTTTCTGTAACCTTGTTGTGAAGGAGGCAAGGTCCCTTCGTATATAATTACGTTACAGGCGTTGGGCCCGATGCTCGTATCCAGAGCGACTTGCACAACTTTTTACTTCACATCAATACTCTATAAGGCGATACGCAGGTTTTAGATCGAGGCACAAATTAGATCAGGAACCACACAGGAGATTTATCGGATGCTTAAACTTGTATAGCACACACTGAAAAGTCAGTTACAAGTAATAAATATATGTCTTGGCCCATTAAAACTGTGATTTGCAAATCATTATCAATAACCCAAAAGAGCTAGCATCAAACAGTAGTTTGCGCCAGTGAAAGAAATCAATTGAAGGCGTAAATACATAATTTACTCTCCAAGCTATTATCTCAATTTAATTTCTCCCAAACTTAATTGTTTTCCTGCACAAGCAAACCAGAAACCACAAAGCAGAAGACAAATGGCCATTCCTTCTCAACTACAATGAGGGCTCAGCCAAAGTCATTAGCAATTTAAGTGTTTGTCAGTCATAACACAAAAGGTACTGGACAAAGTTCAATTGCAGAAATAAAACTAAGAAGTGACCATTTTAGCAAAAGCCATTTTGTTTAGAGAGAGAAATACAGACTGGAATTTTAATACATGACAGTCACTGTACAACAGAGTTATATGCACTTGGCTATGCAGTGGCCTCGCACTTATGACTCCCAAAACAATTCACCCTGAATTTTATTTTATTTTTATTTTTGTTAAAAATGGTGCAGAAATGTTAAAAAAAAAAAAAAAAAAGAATGTGGTCATTCAATTTAACCAGTCTCTCCAGATGTATGTGAGGTTACCATGAATAATCAGTTTTTTTCAATGGTTTTACTATCTGACCAGGGCTATGACTGCAGGCTGTTTTTGTTCCACGATTAGCCTGCGAGTCAGTGCTCACTGAACTCAAGCTCAGAAATGCCACTGGTGGCGACATTTCTACAGCACGTAATATAATCACTACATCATATTTTTATTGGTGTGAGAGAGCAAGCGAATTATTCCTACTCTAGGCACAAGGGAGGTTGGCAAATGGTGCTAAGATTAGAATGTTCTTAACTGAAATATTCTAAAGCTGATGTAACAACCATTGCTGGTAATTGGAAGCAATGGAGTTTTAGAACACTGACTTAATCATTTAAAATAAAAAAAATTAAAAAAATCCTGCTCAACAAATGGTTAAATGAAAAAGCCAGCTGTACATGAAACAGGGAAGACATGTTTGGTGTGGGACATGCCTTGCCAAACTGTAATTGTGCCATATGCAAGACCATGTAGCCTAAAAAGTAATTGAAGCTCATGCATAAAGGAAAGTAATTCTGCATTTGAGTCAACCCTAAGACTACAAATACCTTACAATGTAATGGTAGATGATGTATCTTATTTGTCAAGTGTCATTCCAGCACAGTACAGGACACACATAGCCACAATACTCACATTGCTGGTAAGGGTGCTGTGCTTATACACAATACTCACGTTACTGGTAATGATACAGTCCATAGACTCAGTACTCACATTACTGGTAAGGGTGCTGTACATAGACACAATACATTACTGGTAAAGGCACTGTACATAGACACAACACTCACATTACTGGTGAGGGTACTGTACATAGACACAACACTCACATTACTGGTGAGGGTACTGTACATAGACACAATACTCACATTACTGGTAAGGGTACAGTACATGGATGGAACTATCTCCACAGCACACCGTAATATGGCAAAAACAATGTCCTGTTTTACTTTTAAAAAGTTCATTTGAGTCCAGGGCGAGTACTCATAAGTACTCAATCAGGGTAAAAATGCACTCTGTCCTGAGCTGAATAATTAAACAATCTCACTTCGTGCTTAGGTTTCGGTCTCTGATAAAAATCCTAAGCGGTCGCAAGCCTTTTGTTTTTTTTGGTTTTTTTTTTTTTTTGCATAAAACTCAGAAAAACCCCCTTAAGAGACTCAGGAGCGAATTCCTTATCGGAGATCAGGTACTAATCTGCTGCCGTCGCGCACCTGGCTCGTCTCTGTGGCCGGTCACCGAGGGCTGTCCATTAGATCACCTGCACACGGCTCTCAGTGTTCCGCACTCACTCTTCCTCTAACCGCACCCCAGGGGGACATCTATAGGCATAAAGTGCCGCCATCTTAACTTTTTTTAAACTTTGCTCCCGAAAGAAGAAGAGCTGCCGTTTTTTAAATTTTTTTTTATTTTATTTTTTATCGTGAGACTTACTGCACTGCGAAGAACCGACTGATGAAAGACCCGAAGTTTCCATCAATCAGAAACACCTGGGTGAGGGCTTCACTTGTTTAAAGGGGAACACCGGAAACTGGTCATTTTGATATTGTCACAAATAAAACATTTGTAAGTGCTTTTAAATAATCTGTCTTTGAATCTGTGGTCTGTTGCGATTCGAAGCGAAATAGTACTAATAGTACTTTCAGCCCGGAACACTTTGAAATGTCTGCATAACTGTGCAGTGCAACTGCTGGTCTAGACCTGTTGGCTACCTTATGTGTATCACAGTACCTATAGCTAGGGCTAACTTAAATATTCCTTGGGTGTCCCACCGCCCCCCCCCCCCCTCCTCCCCCCCCCCCCAGCAAAATACCACCAGCCCTCATTTTTAAGCATCTCAAGAAAATTATCACTGTAACTCAGGCAACAAAGGCAAAAAAAAGTAATCCCCCTAGTGACAGGTGTAATAATTAAATTTGAAAAAGGCTCTATTTTTGGGGCGATAGAACTGAATAAGTGTTTTAATTAAGGAAGTTGTCCGTGTAAAGATGGTATCGCCGCGGCGTCCTGAAAGAGGAACACGTCGAGCTAATCCTCTTCCTGATTCCGCTTCTGCTAATGAAGGCGACTGACCTTCCTGATGAGGCTTCTCTCTGGGGGGGGGGGGGGAGAGGAATTAGATGTGCTCTTAAACGTCTAAAACTTATCTGAAAATAAAGAGAGAGAAAGGAGAAAAGACATGGTTCTTCTTCTCTTCTCTTCTGTCTGGCTGTTCCACCACAAGAGAGTGTCTGTGAATGTATAGCAACCCAAATGCAATCCAGGACATTCAGAGTGCTTCTTCTTCTCTAAATATGCTAAATAAGCAGGTGAGACACACTGAGCTCCAGTTGTTTTCACCTTTTAATATCACGGACGAAATAGGAGAATAGTACTGCAGGAAGGGAACATTTCTGAAGGCACAGTTGTTGAGATATAAAGCGTTTTTCTTTTTTCCTTTAGACCTAATCAGTTTGCGGCTTGTATTGACCGAACATAATATATATAATCAGGTTTTTCAAAGTAATCCTTTTGACAGTTAATTTTCTCCCCTTTCATTTGCGCTTGAAGCCCATGTAATGATATTCATGGGTTGTTTTTAAACTTAGCAAGGATGTTTTATACAAGCTAACGACGACCAGATCCTGTCAAAAGAGTGTAATTTTAATATTATCTGCATATTTCCTGAAAATACAGGGGCAGAAGCTCAATTATTCCCAGACCAACCGATTCCCTATTTTGCACAATTATGCTAAATTGTACGTCCCATTATGTGTCCCACCATTTAAATGAACAATGAAGGCCTGAGTCAGGGGTTTTCGGCCTTTTCTGTTCCAGGGACCCCACCCTGACTGAAAGGCATCCAAAGGAGCCCCATCATGAGTTAAAAAGGATTTTATTATTTAAAAAAAATATTTAGAAAAATTGTACCAAATCTATGTAGTCATTGCATATCAAGTCTGGCCAGGGACCCCCCCCCCCCCCCCCGCAATACTTTCAAAGGGCCCCAGAGGTATGTGGACCCCCTCTTTAAAACCCAGGGTCTGCCGCCTAATGAGAAAAATCCCAAGCGTGCAATATAGTAGCCTACAATACAGCCCGGTTCAGATCAACAAGCTTCGAAGGTGGTGTTTGCAACCTGTAAATTAAAAATGTCCCATTATGTCCATGTTATGTCCCCTTTAATCTCAGCGTTGCCGGGTTACGGCAGATGTTGCTATTGTCCCCTTGGATTTATGCGGCAGCTTTTGTTTTTCGCCTGATTAAACTGTGGGGTTTAATTCAGGTCTCGAGGTGGTCCTCTCTCCTCACTCTGTGTACAAACAGCCAACCGGTAATTCACTCATCGTCGTGCAGGAAGAGCGCGATTCGCCCTCGCTCGTTATGCAAGCACAGAGCCGTCTCATTAACAATGGCCAAGATAAATTGTGTGTATGTTCACCAATAGCCCCCTCCCCTTAAGTTCAACAAGGGGTGCGTCGTGTCAGTTACATTTCAAAAACCGTCAGCGCTCCACAGGTCCCTGAGATACTAAAGTCAGTCGTTAGCACAGGGAGCAATCGACCTTGTTGCCTTGGAACATTAAAAAAAAAAAAAAAAAACATAAAACAATGCGTTGTAAAACACCGCCCACCCAATTTGACCTCACCACTCTTGCTTTCAGGCATAGCATCCAAGGTTATTTTGTCTGAAAAGTACACTTCAAACTTTTTTAAAAAATTAAACTGCCAGGGAAATTGTGCCAGAGATTAAGAGAGATGGCACTAAAAGCCGCTAACACAGATAGCCGCCGCCGTAGCTTTGAACGCGAGCGAGCCGGGGCGAATTGACTCTTTGTAATTATGCTTTCGGACCCTCCAGGACGCGGCAGGACGGACCGGTTGAAGATGCGGGTGCGGTAGCCCTGGATTAGGTGATGGGAGGGAGAACTGGCCGCGCATCTCGAATCTGCTCCCCTCACAGCACAAACCGTTCGCGAACCAATTATTTTAGCCGTCGAACATTGTAAGTGATAATAAATAAAGGTAAAATTGTTAAATTAATCTTCAAAAGGCGTTTCTTTTTGCAGCAAATAGCATATAAACAAGCACAAATACAACCGGTAATGATCTAACCCAGAGCTTAGCTTTAGTGTAGTCAACTTTAAAAAAAAACAAAAAAAAAAAAAACTTTTCACTAACTTCATTTCAGGACTGAGGTAATCAGCAGTTTTAGTGCTTAATTGTTTACTATTCGTCTCATTGACTCTGAGGGTAAAAATATTTGAATGAAATACTCAGATTTACCGTTTTCCTAATCCTAATCCTAACCCTAACTGAACCCTAATTTGAGCCCTAAAACCTTGAAAACATCAGAAAACCCATAAAATTGATGGAAAACAAGGTAAATAACATCTATACAATAATACAAATGCAAAATAATAAGTTTGAGGTAAAACAAAAATGTTTTCCCTAAAAAAATGCATTTATTAAACATTTTGTATGCTCATAGATACACATGCATCCAGAGAATTTTTTTGGTTGATTCAAAATCATTAACAAACCCATGTCCTAACCTTTCTTCAAGCTGCTGAACACAACCGTGAACTTGCCTCAACCCTCAGACTTACCGTTTTCCTAACCCTAACCCTAACCCTAACCCTAACCCTAACCCTAGCTGAACACTAGTTTGAGCCCTAAACCCTAATTGAAGCCATTGGTACCTTTGAAAACATCAGCAAACCAATTTGAAATGGATGTAAAACAAGGTAAATATCATAAATACAATAATACAAATGCAAAATAATATGTTTGAGGTAATTTAAAAAACAAAAATGTTTTCCCTAAAAAAACATGCATTTATTAAACATTTTGTATGCTCATAGATACACATGCTACCAGAGAATTTTTTTGGTTCACTCAAAATCATTAACAAACCCATGTCCTAACCTTTCTTCAAGCTGCTGAACACAGCCGTGAACTTGCCTCAACCCTCAGACTTACCGTTTTCCTAACCCTAACCCTAACCCTAACCCTAGCTGAACACTAGTTTGAGCCCTGAACCCTAATTGAAGCCATTGGTACCTTTGAAAACATCAGAAACCAATTTGAAATTGATGGAAAACAAGGTAAATATCATGAATACAAGAATACAAATGAAAAATAATATGTTTGAGGTAATTTAAAAAACAAAAATGTTTTCCCTAAAAAAACATGCATTTATTACACATTTTGTATGGTCATAGATACACATGCTACCAGAGAAATTTTTTGGTTGATTCAAAATCATTAACAAACCCATGTCCTAACCTTTCTTCAAGCTGCTGAACACAGCCGTGAACTTGCCTCAACCCTCAGACTTACCGTTTTCCTAACCCTAACCCTAACCCTAACCCTAGCTGAACACTAGTTTGAGCCCTAAACCCTAATTGAAGCCATTGGCACCTTTGAAAACATTGATGAAAAACAAAATAAATATCATGAATTCAAAAGTACAAATGCAATGTATATATGTTTGTAATTATGTTTGTGGACATTTTTAAACCTATTTTGCCAGAGGCAAAATGTTAAAACAATCAAATTTGTAATGAATGACAGTTGACTTGACATAAACTGCATTTCTGAAAGAAAAGTCAAGTCTCACTCGGCAATTTTCATAATAAATAGTGTCAGAGACATGACAAGCTGTGTTACCCACCTTCTATTTTAAATCCCCAATCATGAACACAGAAGTGTGGCAATTTGCTAGAGCATGGCAGGTAATCTCTTAGAACAGTTGGAGTCTAACTGTTTCTTTTTTTGAATCCAAACATTTTTTTTTCCCACTATGTTTGATTGTAACTGATAGACACAAGAAGAAAATGTGGGGGAGAAATCCCACAACTTACCTCATGAAATATAAGGTTTTAAACTACACTGGCAAATACACGTATTACATATTATTGTCATTATGGAAAGAATATTATGAAATATCATCATTCTAGATGGACTGAAAAGTCCATCTAGGGACAAGCATCGGAAATGAGCATATGCTATAAATGCTGTGATACATTGCATTGGATATTGTTTGAGAATAATCAATATTTAAATGTATCTGTCCCTATCAAATGAACGTTAAATAAATAAATATATATTAGTTTAGAGCAATATAAACGTTTTTCAGCGTTTCTCAGACTTATGAATTTGAGCTATTCTTTCTGGCTGCTCCCCTAGCCTCTTTATGACTGTCTCCCTTTAATGTCACTGGTCATATCTCTGGCCTTTCTGTGGCTGTAGTAGTGCAAGCAACAGCTACTGTACATACTATACAATATCTAATGAGAAAGAATTGGGCGTTACAGTGAGAAATAACCATGGAATATACTTGTTATTTAACCCGCCACCGTTACTTAGTTTGTTTCTTTTTTTTTTAGAAATATCCATCTCAGAGCAGTTAGGGAGAAATGGTGAAAGTGGTGTGGTCATTTGTGTAAGTGCTGAATTAAGGCTTGTCCAACTCTATTGTGGTCAATTTAGGACTAGAGACTGTAGTGCAACTGCAGAGCAGTTGTAAAAAAAATAAAAAAAAGAAGAATAAAAGGTTGCTGCTAGAGGAACAAGTTTCCTGCGGGCAGTGAGGTTTTGTTTCATTATGGCCCATCAGACTGCATCAAGGTCAAGAGTTTTGTCAGGTCTGATGGACTTGTCTGGGAGATGCAGGGTCGACAGATTATGGCACAAAAGAATCTCCACAGGGAAATGATGTGGTCATCGTAGCCTGTGAACAGCAGTAACGTACGTAACAATTCCGACGACATAGCTCAGGAGGTAAGACCGATTGTCTGGCAGTCGGAGGGTTGCTGGTTCAAACCCCGCCCTGGGCGTGTCGAAGTGTCCTTGAGCAAGACACCTAACCCCTAACTGCTCTGGCGAATGAGAGGCATCAATTGTAAAGCGCTTTGGATAAAAGCGCTATATAAATGCAGCCCATTTACCAATTCCAATGACAGGACTCAAATCCTTTCAGTTGCTCTAAGGTAACATGGATGCGTTATATTTCCAAAAGATCCATCAGAAAATCTTGTGTGATTTTCACCATATTTTCAAGAGTAATGTGGGCACCAAAATAGCCCAATTCTGCCAGTGTTGAAGTTAAAGGCAAACATTAGGCATGCATTAGAAAGACACCTTGCCTCAGTGACTATTTATTTTTATTGATAAACCCCCTCTTGCACAAGCCAATTCATGTTGATGCAAACAGGTTTATTGCAGAGCGTAAAACTAACAAACCGAGCAGAGGGTGAAAAATATTCTGCTTGCGCAGGATAAAATGAGCAATTCCACTGGACATGTTTGTGCTACTGTTGTCACCATCGTAGTGCCCCTAATCTTGTTCACCTTAGATTGTGACAGCATTAACTATGAAAAAGCACGAGAAAGTCACCATTCAGTTAAAATAATTCCTATCAGGATATATATTTAAATAATATGAGAAGTTACCATTACAAAGTGCACCCCATAGGACACAGTACTGCGAGTATCTGAAGTTAATAGGACTGTATGCATGGACACATATAATAAGTACTGTAAGTGTACATTGATTAGCAGTATGATTTCTCATGTTGGAAGCCACGACCATTAACCGTGCCAACCTGTGAAATGCAACACGTTTGAGCAGAAGAGTGCCTGTCCTTTTTTTCGTATGTAAAAAGCAATAGGCGGCACCCCTTGAGCACAAACACTGTAGGGAACCCATTCCTAATGGCTGGCCTCTCGTAATGTGCACTGACCTGCCCCCCCCCCCCAAAAGAGAAATTTATCTCTCCGACTGTTGGGGGTAAGGGATCACCGCCCACCCTTCGTGAGTCCAGTTACTGGGATACACTTTCCGCGACCCAGAGCAATACGTACTCCTGACAGAGAGCGATAGGCTGGCCGTGTTTAACACGTCGACTAATCAAACGAGAGGCTGGCTGCAGTGCATTGTGGGAGACAGCACCGTAAGTACCACAGAAGAGGAATGTTGCTCTTGTGTTGCTGCAAGGAAAAGAGAGTCTGTTTTTTTCCATTACAAGAGTTCATTGATGCAATTAAGGTGCGGGGCAATGTGCTTTTTTTGTACTGCTTCGTTACAGATGCCTCTGGCCCTTTTGTTGGGTGCCCCCCAAACCCCCCCCCCCCCCCCTGAGCAAAATTGCGGATGTGGAGTGTCGCCATGTTGTCTGTGGGACATCTCCCGAGTAGCCAGAATGGATGTCGCCTCCGCACGTTCGTACACCTCACTCTTTTATTGTGATTTAGGGTGAGCTTGGAGACCTTGTTTGACTTTTTTTTTTTTAAACAATATTTTCGTGTTCTCAGTCATGACCGGCAGATACACCTTCTAACGAGGATGTCTACTGGAAGTTGACGACTGGAGAGCCAAGAACGACGAACCCCACTTGACTTAATCTGCCCGTACCAGCGACGTCGCTAGATGCTGCTTGCTCAGTGGGACATAGCCCTGGATCTCCTTTACAGCAGGGATCAGCAACTCACGGTCCTCGAGGGCCGAGAACTGCAGGTTTTCCACCCTCCCTTTGCCTGGGAGTCAGGTGTGAAGACAGTCTGGCCAATCAGTAGCACTAATTACCCAGGAGAAAACCAGGGCTGGATTTGGATTCAAGGGCCAGAGTTGATGATCCCTGCTTCTCAGGAAACTAAATCAAGTAATTATCCATTTCCTGATTGGTGATGCAGTAAAATAGCCACTGAATGAAAGGGAAAATTCAACTAAAGGTTTATATACCAGTTCAAATTCCTGTTAACACTGTCGGTGTTGCTTAAATGGAAGCTTTATCAATGAACAACACAATCACTCAATGGCACGGTGTACACAAAATATAAGCCGAAAAGTTATTTATAGCCTTATAAATAAGGTTATTCATAAGTTATTTATAAGATTTATACCCACCGCAGGGCAGAAAGTGCACTTATATTTCATATGAAAAGACTGGCTAAGGTTTGAATTATGTGCAAGAGAAAATATACGTTACAAAATATATCTGCAGTAAAGTCCACTGAACCACCTGCACATGCACACAAACGCATGCCTACACGCAAACACAAACACAAACACACATCTCAGGGTGTACAGTAAGCCAAATGTCCATACAATTCGTAACACTCAGATTATTTAAGTGCTCTCTATACGCATTTCGATTGCGACTGAGCGATATCCATTACGGTTGCTATGGGATTACTGATGGGCCTTTTCTCACAGAAAATAAGCTTCCCCACTGAGCATATTAGCTAATTTGTCTGAAGGGAAATTGAAGAGTTCAGTCTTTCTTTAATCGCGTCGTAGAAATGTGAGACGGTCCTTTGGAGCATAAATGTCACGACTTCCAGTCACCAATCGTCTGGTTCGATTTAATACTTCATCCTCAGCATCAAAGACAATAGAGTGCAAACGACAAACGCAAGATCTGTGCTTTTAAACATGGAAGAGTGTTCTGTTTCCATGGTAAGACATCCTCACTAGCGCCTGAATTCAATCATCCTGTATTTTTGTCTTTGACTCTCAAAGTTGCTTTTTTTTCTCTCAATGAGAGCACTTTTTTCTTTATTAGCTTCGGTGAAGTTGCCAAACTATCCGTGTGAAAGAGAAAGTAGCAAAGGGAGAGACCAAAAGCCCAGTTTTTTTAAAGCAGTATTTGTGCTTTAAAATTTGTTTATTTATTTCTTTGCAATTTACTTAATACATTGTGTATGTTTTTGTTTGGGGAAATGTGGACTTGGTTTAATTCTGGATTCTTTGGCCTGTTGTCCACCATTGTGTGTATGTGTTTTTCTTTTGGGCTTGTAATGAATTGTTTCATCACGTTCACTGTGTTTTTTTGTGTGCATTAGGTGTCACATTTACAGTACATTATATAGGCTGTGGTTGAGTGCTGTGTGGCTCTTTCAGTTAGACTGAGGATTGGAATTGACTGTGTGCCTCTTCGACTGTGTGACCGTTACAAGTTTTCTCGCGCACAATACATTGGTGGTCTGTGATGGACAGTCGCTCAGCGCTGTACTGTTGGTGTGAAAAATGTGGCGATGTCAGTTGGACAACATGGACCTGGAAGAAAAGGGCTGTTTAGGGTAGGGTAGGGTAGGGCAGGACAGGGCAGGGCAAGGTAGGGCAAAGCAGGGTGGGGTGGGCGGGGGAGTCATGGCGATTCACTAAATACATGGCAGTATTCCATTACATTACATTACATTACAGGCATTTAGCAGATGCTCCATTGCGACTTTACACAACTTTCACATAGCATTTACATTGCATCCATTTATACAACTGGAAATACACACTGAAGCAATGCAGGTTATGTACCTCTCTCAAGGGTACGATGGCAGGGTCCAACCTGGAAATTGAACCTTTAGGTTACCAAGACCAGCTCTTTACCCATCATACTACACTGCCGCCCACAATAATCACTGATCGAGCAGCTGCCTTCATCGAGGGAAGCCAAGTGTTGCAGTTAGATTCACTGCTTGCTTTTCCCTTTCCCAGGGTGTTGCAGTTGGATTCACTGCTTGCTTTTCCCTTTCCCAGGGTGTTGCAGTTGGATTCGCTGCTTGCTTTTCCCTTTCCCAGGGTGTTGCAGTTGGATTCACTGCTTGCTTTTCCCTTTCCCAGGGTGTTGCAGTCGTATTCACTGCTTGCTTTTCCCTTTCCCAGGGTGTTGCAGTCGTATTCACTGCTTGCTTTTCCCTTTCCCAGGGTGTTGCAGTCGTATTCACTGCTTGCTTTTCCTTTCCCAGGTTGCCTTTGTTGGTGCATTGCAGAGGCTCTTTACAGTAAAATCTACCTTCCGCATGGAGTCCACCGCCTTTCACAAATGCTGAGCATTGTAACTGTGCATTTTATTATACAGTAGTGAAAATCATTTTCGGTATTTTGGACACTGCTCAACTCAGTCGACCCGCCAGCGTAGGAGGGTGTGTGTGTATTCTCAGTACTAGGCTAGCTGTTCGCAACCTCCTACTGAAGATTTTATTATTTTACGGGAGGGCTCTGACCTCTGCGGTTTTAGGAATTTGTTTTTGAAAGATGTTTCGCCAACGAGATACTGGCCTCGTTTGCTTTCCCCCATGAGAAGACCAGGCGGCGTTAGGGTCTGACATTTCAGAGATGCAGACGCACATTTTGCTACCCTGGGGGCTGTTGTCTTGTAATGCATTGGAGAGATATACTTCTTTTTTCCGCAAAGCGTGCATGCTAGCTTGTGTTCCAAAAAAACAAAAAAAACAAGCACGGAACCGTCCAGACCCACGTCGCGCAACTCACTTCCGCAGACGCATTTTAGCTGGCACCACCTGCGCATACGTCCTACTAAACGAAGCACCACCTGCGCATGCGTCCCACAAAAACGTCTCTCAAAGGTCGTCCGTGAGTGAGTGAGTGAGTGACCACAATCTACCATGCATAGCCCACGGCGGCAGTTCCTGCGCACCGTGGGAAAAACAAGGCTTTTAAAAAATGGATTAGTCCAGTGCGCTGTGAGTTCATTCCTTTGCGTGCGTCTTGCCTAAGTTTTTTAGGAGGTCCCGCAGAGGAGCTGAACTGCACGATTTAATCCTGAAAACCATCCACAGTATAGACCAGGAGGGTGACAGAAAGAAAGGGAGAGTGTGGACAAAACTATCATTTCTTCCCACAGTTTGTGCAGTTGTTAGTAATCGTGCTGCTGATTGCAAATGTTTGTTTGCTGACAAAATAATTTACAGCAGGAATAATAAGCAGCGCTACTCTGGGATCTGGGCACAGAAGGAAATGTGCTTTTATTGGTGAAGTAATTTCAAGTGTTGGGGAACAATAAGACACAAATGAAACAGAAAGCAGTTCATAGAAAAATTGGAATAAGGCCTTTGTAGACATTCTCTTTATGCCAAGTTTTATTTAATGTACATCCGAGTGTGTGTGCATGTGCGTGTGTACGTGTGTGTGCGTGTGTGTGCTTGTGTGTGCGTGTGTGTACATGTGTACGTGTGTGTGTGTGCGTGCATGTGTGTCCATGCATGTCAGTGTGTGCATGCACGTGTGCATGTGCAGGTGTATCCCATTCTGTATCAATGTTTCCCTGCCACTGAAGCACAAATAAAAGCAAAATAGATTTGGTATGACACTAATGCCTATTTCATATCCTCATCAACTTTATTAAAATGTCCAGTCAGGTGCTGCATTGGTTTTGAGTACTTCTAGAGAAACATTCCGGGGAATAATAATAGGTCTAGAAGGAATGGCTGAAATAAATGATTCTGTTCACAGGAAAATAAATTCACACTTCAGAACCACAGTTCTGAGAAGCAAAAAATGCTAGAATTCTCCAAAATGAGATGGTAAAAAATGGTAAGCACTTCTGCATGAAAATCAGCACCATCATTCCTGAGAACTTCTTAGCCATTCTTCTTCTGCCTATACCCATGTTCCCAGCTGAAATAAATAATAACCATAATGACTCCTCTGTCTAAATCTTTTCAAAATAAAATGGCATAATAGCCTAGCTTGGAAAGAAAAAACTTGGATTTAGCGAAACAAGCTTTTAGTGGAATAAATATTCATGTTTATAAAGCATTTTGGTCATTAGCAGGGAATGATGTCCTGTCACTCATCGTAGTTTATTAAGAAAAGAGTCCCTTAGACTTGTGAAAGGCCCTTTCCTACTTTTGAAGTTTTTAATGCTATTTATGTTGCTTTTTTTGTATATGAATAAGAGTAAACAACAACCAAAAGTAAACTGTTTGTAAAAAAAATAATTAATTTAAAATCTGTTTGGCAGGGATTACACATGCTATTTCAGTCCTATGCATAGTGTGCATTCCAAGATATAGTGTAATGTTTGCATCTCAGTTCCTAGGGAATGTGAGAGGTGGATCATTTCTGCCATAAAGAAGAACACATGGGCGAAGTTCTTTGCTTTGAAGGGGAATGTGTTATCTCATTTTAGCTAGCTGTATGTTAAGGATACGCACTAACAACTTCAGTGTGCCATTTTTTAAAGCCCTAAAGAATATAAATGTTAGGGGAACTAGGAAACCAGCGACAGACATTTTTAAAATTTATTTTCTGGTTCTCTTGTACACACATCTAATGAAAGAAGAGCTTAGCAAAGAAAGAAAGATAAAGAAAGAAAATCCAAATATATAATTCAGAGTGATTTATACTGTGTTTTTTCAGCAGTTTCATGGACATGGGAAGGATGGTGCTTCATGGTGATTCTGTAGTGTTGTTTTTGCTGCTGAATGAGAAAAAAAACCAGACAGAAATACCAGCCACATAACCATAATTCCCAATGTCAGTAATACGTTTATCTTAATGACACGTCATATGAAACAACCTGCTCGGTTCTGTACACCACTACTTGATTTCAGGTAAAGCGGGTCATTCCTTTTCATTGGCCAGACCTGTGAATGTGTGGTCTGTCCCAGAATCCACATTATCTACCAACTGCCCCCCCCCCCCCCAACCCCCAAACCCACTGCTTTCACCCCCCCCCCCCCCCCTCAGAAGCCAATGAGAATCCCTGAACAGCTTGTCTCATCTACATAAAACATCCACCCCCTTCACAAGCCAATGAGAATCCCCGAATGGCTTGTCTCATCTACATAAAACATCCACCCCCCTCACAAGCCAATGAGAATCCCTGAACAGCTTGTCTGATCTACATAAAACATCAACCCCCCCTCACAAGCCAATGAAAATCCCTGAACAGCTTGTCTGATCTACATAATACATCAACCCCCCCTCACAAGCCAATGAAAATCCCTGAACGGCTGGTCTCATCTACATAAACCCTGCATTTAAAGTTTCTGCTCATTTAAATTTTATTTGCCGTCCTTTGACAGTCTGTTATATTGGCCAGACCACAACACCAAACCTGAAAATTACAAATAAATAAATAAATACATGAAAGCAGGAAGACGACCCTCAGTTTATGAAAAAAGGTCTTTCTTGGCTAGCCATGAAAAGAAATTCGCCATTAGACGGCCATTTTATATTATGCGCCTGCTATTAGGCATTACATGGTATGCTCTCTCCAGAAGGTTCATTGAAATTCACAAAAAAAAAAAAAAAGGAAAATAGGTGCTCAGAAAAAAAAGTAAACCAACTATAATTTGGAATTGCCACAATACTAGCATGGGGTTTTAAATTGTCTCAATATTCCCAATTCTTATATTTTCAGTTTCTCATTTTCTTTCGTTAAGAAGTGCGTCTAAATTGGGGGTCTCTTGATATGAGAAGCTATTCTTGTGACGGTAGCCTCACGCACCATTATGTGTTTGTAAGTGCAAAATTGGTTGAGCCAAATATGA
Organism: Anguilla anguilla; assembly: GCF_013347855.1. Classification (NCBI taxonomy): domain Eukaryota; kingdom Metazoa; phylum Chordata; class Actinopteri; order Anguilliformes; family Anguillidae; genus Anguilla; species Anguilla anguilla. Next base: position 4,805,631 of record NC_049211.1, read on the forward strand.
AAAGGAAGCTGCACTTCTATATGCCTGTTAAACATACAAGGACTGCCCAAAACATTAAATGTTTGAATGTGTGAAAATATGATTAATCATTGCCAGTCTTACCAGTCTTAGTTCATTGAAAGAGATGGCTTTATTCTAAACTCGATATTTTTTCATTTGCTGGCAGATTTCAAAAGTTGTTGACTGTTGATTCAGTTTTAAATTTTTCTGAAATTATTTGTTAGTAAGAGCTCAGTGTTCATTTTCATTGTATGCTGGAATTTGTCCTATTTCATGATATTTCATAGTATTTTTCCAGTTTTTCCTAACGATCCCATCAGCTGATTACTGCTGATTACTGATTACTGGCATTAAAATATGGAAAATTGTAAAAAGCCCCTTTGTTTGTCTGTTTAAAAAAAAACCCCTGAGTTGTCAGTCAGGCAACAATACACTGAAATGCACTAATGTATCACCGTATCAATTATTGAACAAGCGAAGTTTTCCTATGAATTATTACATCTTTTGTATATTTGCATATTTATGAAGAGACCCCAGCCATGTTTGTTTCTTAAAGGCATAACCCCATTCGAGAGCTGAGGTCAAGCGAGAGTGCGATTTCACACAGCGGTACACGCCAGGAGTTGGGAGGCTTTTGCACATTCATGTGTTTGCTGCTCAGAAGAAAAAAGAAGCCAGGACTGAGGTACACTGCAGGTTTGTGAATGTCAAATAAAGCACTTTCCAGTGGATGTGCCAACAGGGACACGGAGGCCATTACCAAAAAAATGAGTGCTTTCAAGTATTTAAAGATCAAGAAGAGGGAGGGGGTGGGGGGGGGGGGGCACAGCCCGACTGTCTGCATTTGGGCTCCCAGAGGTCCTGAGGAAGGTCCGTGTCGGAGAGGCCTTTACACTCCGGTAACGAGCAGACACCTGCGGACACCTCCTGGTCCATTAGCTGCCTGTGATTCGCCGACTTCTGCACCGCCAGCCAGCCAGACAGAGGCTCCCCGAGGTGCCGTAGCTCCGCTAAAGATGGACAGTGCCCCCCCCCCCCCCCCCCCGGTTCTGCAGAACCACCGGCCGCTGCCGGAACACGGCGAGGTCACGGCTGCGGTTCTGGATTCAGCCAGTTCCACCCAGTTGCAGGCCCCGGGACTCGTGTCGCCAAGGTTACGGCGTTTACTTGAGTGGGTGTGGAGTGTAGCACAGTGGGTAAGGAACTGGGCTTGTAACCGAAAGGTGGCAGGTTCGATTCCTTGAGCAAGGTACTTAACCGAAATTGCTTCAGTATATATCCAGCTGTATAAATGGATACAATGTAAAATGTAATGTAAAAAAAAAAAAAAAAAAAATGCTATGTAAGACGCTCTGGATAAGAGCGTCTGCTAAATGCCTGTAATGTAATGACTTTTGCAAGTTCGAAAAAAAAAAAGACAACAGATAGTAATGTGCTGCATCGTTGTTTCCTTTTTCAAAATGTAGCAGACATGGCGAGTGACTCAGAACCCAGAAATGGACAGAACGTCACTACACATTACAGAGGAGTAACTGTGATGTACTAGTAAGTCACTTTCTCATTTTTGGCCAACTTGCCCTAAAATAACTCCACGTGTGCTGATGAGGCAGGTATGGTGACCTCTACTGTGGTGACCAATACTTTCAGGCGAGAGTAATTAAATGGACAACTGTCATCTGACAGTTTTAAGTGCTTGATTTTCCATTAGTTCTCATGTTTGTTTAATGTCCTGATGAGCCACCATCTCTATCCTGATTGGACATTAAGATTGCTGAGTGACACTAAAGTCCTCATCTCTTCTCTGATCAGTTGTCTTGTGGCGCCCGTGATATCAGTTGAGACACACAGCAGATCAGTGTCTGGGATTTGCACATCTGGGACCAGAGAGAAAACTTTGTACCAGGACAAAATGGTCCATCCTGGTTGTTCTCTCTCTCTCTTTCTTGCTATCTTTCTCCCCGTCGACCGGTCTCTTCCATAGCATATGTACACAGTAACATCATGCCCAGTGTTAATCAACTCTAGCAAATAACATTTGGTCCGCTTCAGGGTGGGACCGAATGTTATCTGTTAGAGTTGAAATAACACAGGACATTTTACTGTGTAGCTGTTACTTCAAAGTTGTGATGACTGACCAGGTACAGTAACAGGCTGCATTAATCTACATGCTTACTTTAGAGACACTGATCTCTTGTTTGATTATTGGATTTCAACATCAGTATAATATTTAACTCTGTGCAATTTTTTGCCTGATGAGTTTTAACCACTCTTCATATAAAGACTATGACGAGACTCAAATGTGGTCATGCTGTTGCATTTTAGATTTTTGATAATTTTATGTTTTCTTGTTTCTTGAGTTGTTTTGTGACCTCAAAATACAAGAACATCAATGAGCAAGTTGTTGTTGTTCTTGTTCTTCTTCTTCTTCTTCTTCTTCCTCTTCTTCTTCTTCAAGTGTATCACAAACAATGGTGGGCTGTAGGGTGTAAAAGGGGTGTAAATTCTGTTGCAGCTTCCAACTGTGAGGCATGGGAAACGCCTGATAAAATATGAAAAACAACGGCGGTCGCGAACACAAACGTTTCAGCGTTTCTCCCTCCCGGCTGGCTAAGTGTGCTCTCAGTGCGGCTGAACAGCGCAGATTTAAAGCAGCATTAGTGAAAAGTGCCGATACAAGCAAATCGACGGCAGGCTTGGGAACTACACAGATAAAAAAAAAAGAAATCATACTGCTAAATTAACAATGAATTAAAAAAAAAAAAAACCCACGTGAGCTTAATGTCCTGCTGGAAACACAAACAAATAAATAAATAAATACATAAAAATAAAAAATGAACCTCGTTCAAGGCTCAGAATTAAACACGCCGAACTACCATAACTTAGACTAACTGAAAAAACGATGATTGCGGGAACTGTGAAAACATTGATCAGGCTAGACCTGGGGTCGCACAAACCCTGTTCCTGTTCAGACGCTGATTACGCTGCATTGTGTAGTTACTCAGCCTTGTGTATTGGATAAAGATCCTCCTCGGTTCCTAATGACACAAATTGCCCTTTCCCCAGCCTTAAGTTATGCTACCCTACAAATGATGATTGCAATGTTATCTCTGACGGGGTAATGTACTATGATAAAACCATTTCAATGGCTGCCCCCTTTCTGCTGTTATTAAACAACCTAAGCAATACAGATGCATTAACAATTTATGCTGAATATGGGCTTGTATTTTAAAATTCATCAGGCTGCTCAGCAACTTGATCATTTTGATTACATATGCACACAAGCACTCGCATGCACACACACACACACACACACACACACACACACAATAAAGCACAAACAAATAAAAAAAAATACAAAACTGTTTGCTGGAACCGCAAAATCTATGCTATTTGCATGCTGGTCTGTTGCTAAACTTCAAATTAATCGGAATCAATTTCTTGCTATGGTGCTGAGTCAGCACTTCATTACATCTGACCCACTAAGTTTCGCCTTGTGATGTTTTCCTGATCCATCACAGGGAAATTTAATCAGAAAAAAACAATATTGAATTCAAAAAGCAATGCAACTGCATAAAACCTTTAGAGTCCCCATTTAAATGTGTGCACCCCTCAATTGCATTTCCAAAACAAATAAAACACACAGTAATGAAGAGGCAACATTAGTTATCATTCTTATTTATCATGATTTAAAATGATATGCCTTTCTTGAAAACAGTTTTCAGTTGCAAGGATATCGACATGCGAGAATACCAATTAAGGGAATCAACTTTCATTATCGATTAGAAGTAGATCCATAAAGGAAACGTTGGACAGTCTAAATGTCCAAATATACAAATCAGAAGGCAGGGCAATAAATTTAACCTTAATCCCAGGAAGTAAAGATGATCATGCAGGCATAACAAGGGCCTGTATTAATTCTTGTATGGCAAACAATATCAATCATGATTTAATTTATTATGCAAATGCCCGGTCTTCAGGGCAACCTCGCTCTCTAACTAGAGGTCCACGGGACTAGATAAATAATTAAATTAATGTTTAATTACATTTGTTACTAAGCCCCTGTTTATCCCCGGCGAGGTTTGCGCAGAACTAGGCCCCACTGATGGCTTTTTTGCAAATTGGAGTTCCTCTACGACGCGGACGGCAACAGAGCACAGCTGCCAGGCCGCCAGGTTTTAACGACGTACAAATTAAAGTGACGTCTGCGCTCCGATAAACGCCCCCGTGTACAAGATACCGGCCTTTAATCAGAAGGGGGCGAAGAAGAGGGGGAACCTGAGATACCATCCGCTCCCGGAAGAAAGGGTTCCAAAATGCTCCTCTGTGTCTCCACGGAGGAACCCTGTTCTTGTTCGAGGGGGTTCTTTGTCAGGCAGAATGGTTCCAATCTGGGAGCTTTCGCACCTTTCCACACCTACCATAGAGGGTTCCATAACATCACATTGCATTTATTTGGCGGACGCGTTCATCCAAAGCGGCGTACAATAAGTGCATACCGAAGGTTCATTGGAGCAACAACAACAACAAAACACAGGTCCGATAAGGTACAAGACTCATTTGGTAACAGTTATTCATAGCTATGAACACATTAAGTCCAGTTCACACAGTAAGTATTACTCTCTGACCTAGCTTATGCTAAGTCAATTTGCAAGCTTTCCTCAGGAAAACCCATTCTCCTTGCTAACAAATATCCAGTTGCAAAAGGCCTAAAATGAAAAATATATTTTTCTCTTCTCTATTTTATCTGTTGATAAGCATCTTTGTAATTGTTTCAGTGTGTGTGTGTGTGTGTGTGTGTGTGCGCGCGTGTTTTTCTGTTGCATACATTTGAGGGCATCTACTGTGTAGCCATGCTAGATGGTTCCTGCTAATAAACTGCACTGTTTCTCAATAATACAGAGTGATAATGCATTTTTCATTCTTCGAATATTGCATTGGCTTTTTCAAATAGTTTCATCTTGCATTGCACTATAACTCAGTTCTTTATATCAAACACTTCATTTTTCCAAATTTAATTTTTTTGCAATACTGCTGAGACATACTCAGTCTAATTTTGATTGTATTTAAGTTTTTTTTTTTTTAGAAATGGAAAATAATTTGTATCAATTCTCGCCCTTTTCGTAGTATGAGCTTGACATTGACAAGGCATAATTGATTATACCGCATTGGGGTTTGGTGGACTGCAATATAAAAATGAAAAATAATAATTCAATAATTTAGTTTTATATCTACTGTAGCTGAAGCTGAAGAAATGCCTGTGTTCATTTGCCCAAGGAAGCTGTTTTTGAGGTGCCATAAATGCAATGTATGTGACAGCTGCATCTCCAGATCAAGTATATCAGACATGATGAAACTATCCTTTCGCTCATGGTCTTAATGCAGTGGCATGGTAAATGGACTGCATTTATATAGCGCTTTTATCCAAAGCGCTTTACAATTGATGGCTCTCATTCACCAGAGCAGTTAGGGGTTAGGTGTCTTGCTCAGGGACACTTCGACACGCCCAGGGCGGGGATCGAACTGGCAACTCTCCGACTGCCAGACAACCGCTCTTACCTCCTGAGCTATGTCGCCCCATCAGGGGGGCCACAGTGTCTGCGGGTTTTGGTGTTTTCCTTTCAATCAGCTGCCCAATGTACAGCCTTGAGAACAAGGCGTGTGGATCAATCAATGACTTGAATGAAACACCCGTGCTGAGAACACCCCCAAAACCAGTAGACACTGCGGCCCTTCCAGGGCTGGAGTTTCACACCTGTGGTCTATGGAAAACCGAATGAAGGAATGACAGTTTTAACTGTCATGGGGCGACATAGCTCAGGAGGTAAGACCAATTGTCTGGCAGTCGGAGGGTTGCCGGTTCAAACCCCGCCCTGGGCATGTCGAAGTGTCCTTGAGCAAGACACCTAACCCCTAACTGCTCTGGCGAATGAGAGGCATCAATTGTAAAGCGATTTGGATAAAAGCGTTATATAAATGCAGTCCATTTACCATTTAACTGCAGCATAACTTTTGGAGATGGACCTTATAAGTGATTTGCATCTTCGTAGATTGACGATAAAAACCTCCAGCCTGGCTCAAAATCCACCTTCCCCCACAGTGAGAGAAGGGGAACATCCATCCATCCATCCATCCATCCATCCATCCATCCATCCATCCATCCATCCATCCATCCATCCATCCATCCATCCATCCATCCATCCATCCATCCATCCATCCATCCATCCATCCATCCATCCATCCATCCATCCATTATCTATACCCACTTATCCTGAGCAGGGTTGTGAGGCTGGAAAGATGGGGAACAGAATATGATTAAACAAGCGCGTGCTCCAGAAGAATGCACCTGCAAGTTCACTTCTTCTCTCAGTGTTTAAAGGGAAGGCGTCTTGTAATTCACCGTATGAGTGTTGGGCAAATTTCTCTTGTACTTATCTGGAGCTCTTGTCAGCATATCTGAGCATATTTTAAACAGTGGCTATTTTTAAAGCGCACGGTGTCCTGCTGGATAAATAGAGAAACTAAAATGAGAGTGCTGTGACTCCCCTACATGTGTTACGACAGAGCTTTCAAGCATGCATTGGTTTATAAAACTGTCCTTTTTACCTTTATATGTGGCCTAATTCCTAACGTGTACCAGGCACTTGGTGCGTAAGTGTGCTGGGTATCTGTCACATCATTGTGTGAAAGCATTTTTGCTGAGGTGATGTGGCTTGAATTTCTCTACTGAAGACAAAAGAGCCATTTTTCCTCAAGATGACTTGGCATTTCTGACTGAACCCCCCGTACCCCCCCGTCCCCCCCCGTCCCCCCATCCCCCACCCCCCACAGAGCATCAATAAGGTTTGTGGCTTCCTCCTTCCACTAACTTGACTGCTTTATGAGAGAAGATGATAATCATTTCATCATTTCAGGACTGGAAATAGAAATAAGTTAATGTCGAGTCAGGCAGGTCGTAAATCGTCTGCTTATGGCAGGGCCATGTATTTGAGCATCAATCCATATTATTATCAGATATTTCAAATCTAAGGGCATTTAAGGGTCTGGCAAAGATTATTTTCCCGGTTATCATTCACCTGTGAAAGCTCATTTAGACATATTTATCTGAATATATTTTTTTCTGTGACCCCTCCGTCTTTTGTCATTAAAATGAGCAGGAGATTAACTTTGCATAGGAGACATTATTAAAGGATAATCAGATCACCGACTGCATTAAATGCAAACATAAACTATGGTCTTATTATCAGAAGCAGTTTGTATCAAGGGAAAGGTGATAAAAGACTTTTCTGTTTTTATCTGCCTTTTTAATTTTCTGCCTTTTTTACCTTGTGTATGAAATAATTATTTTTTTCAACTTGCACAGTGGAATCTCTTGATATGTGAGCTTAGGTGAACCTGTTTTTACAATATTGCACATGTTTTTCAGAAGGATTCCAGGAAGAGGGTAGGACAGGAAGTACAATGCAGAGGGCAAAATGAAAGACTCAATGAGACGTCAGTAATTGTAAGGAAACCCTGCATGCCCTGAAAGGTAATTTCTTTAAGAAAGGATCATTTTGTGATGTGAAACTGCAGTGTGTCGAATATGTATTACATTCCATTATCACTAAATCATGCTAAGTTTAATCTGTGGTCTTTGATATGTGTTCAATTTATGATTGTCACGTTCATCAAAAAAACCAAGCCACAATCTAAAAGTTGCAGCATGGCTTATCATTGGCAAAGAAGTGTAGATAATGATGTGATGAACAGAGAGCCTGGCATTTCGCTTAACAATCTCATGCTTATTGAATCCTGGCGTGTGTAATAATTCCAAGATTAGAAAGAAAATCAGTAGAAAGCAGAACACAAATAAATAAAAGGAAAGGAGAAACAACAGAACGCAGTTTCAGTGCTTTGTTGTGTGGATGTGTGAACCAGCATCTTGATTCTCTTTATTTGCATAAAGGTCACAAAGTACAAAATTATATTTGTATGAGGTGGGAGTGTGTGATCGTGGCAGTTATTTCTGTGGAAACCCAGAAAAGTGCCGAGCTCTTGTGGTTTATTGGCATATGGTATGTCTCACCATTACTTGCCGGATTGGTGTCCTATAATATATATTCAGTTGACTGCATACAGATGAGTTTCTGAAGGACACACAAACATCTGTTGATAAGCTATTTACGCTTGATGTTTCTTAGACGTTTGAAGCGAGATCAAGGTGACACCGAGAGGGAAAAGACAGTTCGCTCCAGAGAAACAGACTCCGGAGAATAGGCCTAATATCGGGGCGCGCGATTTCCTCAGAGGCCTGGAAGCGGGGGTGCGTGAAGCTCGGGTGCAAAACACATATGCTGCCACGCGGAACATTGTTCAAGAAACCATTCGTGCGCAAAGATCCCTGCTTTTAAAGACACACACAGACTCTTTCTCTATTTATATATATGCCGGCTCGCAACAACATTCCACTCAAGTCGGCTGCTTTCTAGAGACCGTTGCGGGAAATCTAGGAGAAGATCCGTGGTTTTTTTTTTCTTCCCCCCTGACAAACGCATTTATCAGTAGCATAGAGAGCCCCTTGTTTTTTTGTGGAAGCTGAACGTGCCAGCGCTCGCTCTGAATCCATTCTGGCTCTGGCTCTGGCTCTGGCTGGTGTGCCATTTGTAATCAGAGTCAGCTGCGAGAGGAAACTCCTCGGTGGACGGGCGATCCTTGCCAGACCCATTGCCGCGTTCACGTTGCCAAATTTCTCCCATTAATTCGCGAGCGGGTAATTTGGTTTGATTTGTGTTGTACGGTGAATTGCGACAGCCAAGGGGGATGGCTGTTTGTTCTGATCTACGTCAGTGAGTGCATTGAGTGGCCGGTGACAGCCGGGGTAATGTGTGGGCCCCAGGTGTCTCAGTGAACAGCAAGCTCGTTGTCAAAGGTTCACCCCGTCAAAAAAAAAAACAAAAACGTAATTTGTCTTTTAATGCAATTGATGTGAACCGTCCTATGACTGGAATGGAGCCTGGTTATGTGGAAGTGAGGCTAACGCACATTGAAGTGTGAGGTTCGACCGCACAGATGTAAAATGTGTGCGGGGCGCACCTTCACAGCATCGCTGACTGGGGGCGAGGGCAAGGCCGTGGCGCTAAGCCGAAACCCAAAAAAGCGTTACCGCTGCACTGAAAAGTGCTTTCTTGAGTTGGTAAATGGTAAATGGACTGCATTTATATAGCGCTTTTATCCAAAGCGCTTTACAATTTATGCCTCTCATTCGCCAGAGCAGTTAGGGATTAGGTGTCTTGCTCAAGGACACTTCGACACGCCCAGGGCGGGGTTTGAACCGACAACCCTCCGACTGCCAGACAATCGGTCTTACCTCCTGAGCTATGTCGCCCCTATGATCTTCAGGATGAGGCGCCGAACGAGCTAACATGCTAACGCATCAGAAAAACCCACACGAGAAAACCGTACGCACAGAATCGATTATTTTACCGAGTCGCGATGGCCCTTCGGCTATCTAAACTACACGGCGCATGTGTGCTAAGCCGTAATCTCCACACATAGCTCATGACCCCCCCATTTCCCTGCTCACAGTGCTGGAGGGTCCATCAGTGATGAGGTAGACGCTTTGCGGACATGCCTCTGTTTCCAGATTGGAAGGTACGGTTTAAGATATTGCAAGAATTCACAGAAAATGTTTGCGGGGAACTTCAATGTAGCATTTTTGTCATTTAGTATTTAGCATTAATTTCACAAAGGTCATGTGAAATTAGTACATTTAAAAATATTTCTTCTGATACTTTGAGAGATTTATTGAGCCTCGTGCTTTTGCTTCTTAAAATAGCTCTTCAGGTTTAAACATGCGAATCTGTCTGCGCGTGTGTTTAATTTCGTTCCAGGGCGGTGTTTTCCTTGGCCTTCACAGAATTCTTCAAGCGTGCCTGTTTGTACAACGCCGCTCTGTCTTCTGAAGGTCAAGGTCACGCCGTGATTTATAAGAGGAAAAAGGTACTGAGGACCACCGAGGTGCCTGCTAATGCCTGTCCCTGAAAAGTCGCTGTCTGCTGTGATTATGGCGGGCAAGGTGAAAAGGTGTTTTTACTGGTTCCCACTTGGACCCAAGCCACGCGTTTCTGAAGTCTCACTGAAAATAAGGGGCTAACTGCTGGTTGGACCCCCCTCAACCCCCCCCAAACACACACAGACACACACACGCACACATACACACACATGCACACACACACACAAACTCACACGCACACACACACACACACACACACACACCACACACACATGCAGACACACACTCGCACACACACAAAAACACACACACACAGACACAGTGACCTGAATCCTGTAGGACCTTTAGCATCCTTCACGCTGTGCTGCCGCTCAAGGGGAAAGGCAGCCATTTTGAATAGATGTTGACGTGACGAACGCAGACGCCGCCGTCCGCGGGACCCTCTCGCGGGTCCTGTGTGCGCGCAGGAGCGCTGAGTCTGCAGAGAGGGCCGCGCCGTCGTGGCGCCGCTTGGCCTCGGGACCTCGGACGGAGTGTAGCACAGTGGGTAAGGAACTGGGCTCGTAACCGAAAGGTCGCAGGTTCGATTCCCGGGTAAGGACACTGCCGTTGCACCCTTGAGCAAGGTACTTAACCGGAATTGCTTCAGTATATATCCAGCTGTATAAATGGATACAATGTAAAATGGTATGTAAAAGTTGTGTAAGTCGCTCTGGATAAGAGCGTCTGCTAAATGCCTGTAATGTAATGAATGTGATCAAAATAAGAGAGCAGCGTTTTTTAAAATTTTTTTATCATCGTCCGGTCTGCTCTCCGTACCAGCCGTGGACAGATCCGTTGGCGCTCAACGATTATCGGTTTTCTAAGAAAAAAGTGATTTTTTTTTTTTTCATTCCGATCCCCCCAATTTTGAGTCACCAACTGACCCTTTGAAGTCAGTGCCGTGGTGGCTTGCATCTCCACAAAGCACTGCAGCTGTGATAGAAAACTTCCACAAGCTGTGGGTTATTTTCACATTGCAGACTATGTAGTACTACAGAACTAGCGCTGATATAAAAGAGGTGTGTTTCTCACTGATGTCAAAAGGTAGCGAACATAAACCAGACGTGTTGCTGCGAGAATCCAACACAGAGTTAACAGGGTTAGTTTCAGGTTAGTTTTTTATTTAAAAAAAACAAACAAAAAACAAAAACGCCACTAATATTGTATGAATTATGAACTGGCAGTAATTTCTAAGGGAATGGAAAACTTTAGCGTTAGAGGCTGCTTGCTTGTTAGCTAGTTGTTAGTTGTTTTTTAACCTTTTCTGATCCAGGCACCCTCCCATCCAGGCTCAGAGGCATTCAGGGGACCCCACCCTAAGTTAAAAGGGGTTATATTTAAAGACAGGGTTTAATATTTTTAAATATTTCCCTATATATACACAGTATATATATGTAGCATAACATAGTCTTGATTAGGGATGCCTACAGTACCTTTAAGGACCCCCAGGTGTCCACAGCCCCCCTGTTGTACTGCTATTCTTCAAAAATATTTGCTTGAGGTAAAACGAGTTTTTTTTAAAAAAAGAGTACTTTCCATTGCGCGACTTTATCGGTGTCTTGATTGAACGCGTGATGAAAGGGTAGAGTGTGTGTAATCTTTTGCAGACGCTGTTTAAAACGAGCCACTTCTTTTTTGCCAGTGTCCCTCCCGGAGGACAGGCTGTGTTTGGGCAGTTGTGCGCTGAATGCCAAGTGTGTTGTCAGAGGCAGTTTAAAGCCATTCTTTCCCATCCATATTAAAGGCTTTCAACTTGTGTTTGTTGATTAATTTCAAGAGCCTCACCTAGACCTATTTATTATATCTATTTTAAATGCAGTTTTTTTTTTATTTCAAATATTGTCGAGCTTATATGCTGTGATAAATCTTTCAGACTATCACTCAAAGGTAGGGAAGAAACAGGCCAGACAATTTTTGGTTTTCCTGTCAACGGACAACAAACGACAAACCCTGTTTCTAAAAGTATCATTTTTTTTGTGAGGCAGTACTCACAGGACTATCATACATATGTTGTGCAAATTTACATTTTTATGTGATTTATAGTAATGCAGGTGGCCAGTTGCAATGTGGAATCAATCATGCAGTTTTACTCTGACCTTAAGGTTTAACCTCATATGAGTGCTCAGAAATTTGGTATTATAATTTGGCCGAGTAAATGTGCGTTTTCCAGCTTGCGTTATTCATGCGATGCTGTTTGCTGTAGCATAGAAATCCTGAAATCGATCAAGTGGCGACCTGCGGAACAAAACATCTTGGCTTGGAGAGTACGTTTATGCGTTCACTGAAAAACCTCACTTTAACTTGCGCACGATCCCCTTGCACTCTTTTATTCGTTTTTCAGTGTGGAATAAATATGCTAAACCGGTGCGAGGTTTGCACAGTGTGTTTTCTGTTGAATCTTCTGAGAAATTTTAACGTCACATGTTTGATGTTTGATTAGCCAGTGATTGAAATGCCTGTGAGAGAACGGAATGCAAAGTATCCGATGTTTTTCACCAAACACAGCACCGCCCTGATACACAGTAAAAGGTCCAGTGTTAATTCAACTCTAACAGTGTTAATTCAACTCTTAACAGTGTTAATTCAGCTCTAACAGATAACATTTGGTCCCATGATGCCTGTAAGAGTCAAATTAACACTTGACATTTTACCATGTACCCTGTGTACTGTGAAACGTTACAGTGTAATGAATACGATAAAATCAAAGCCTGCCTGTTCATTCATTCATTCATTCATTCATTTATTATTTATATCTCGGAGATTCATTGAGGGAGAGAGAGCTTCATTTACAATGCCTGCCGAACAACATCAGCTGCAGAGCAACATTCAGATAAAACAAGTGCAAACGGATGCATTTAAACTTAAAATCAAGTTCTGGAAAAATGGTTTTAGCTACAGCAATGAGTCCATCTTTTAGAGTACGTATTCATTGAGAATTGATGTCGTGTTGTTGTTGCGCTCTTATTGTGGTGCGGTCCCCTTCTTCATCAGAGAAGAAGGGCGACATAGCTCGGGAGGTAAGACCGATTGTCTGGCAGTCGGAGGGTTGCCGGTTCAAACCCCGCCCTGGGCGTGTCGAAGTGTCCTTGAGCAAGACACCTAACCCCTAACTGCTCTGGCGAATGAGAGGCATCAGTTGTAAAGCGCTTTGGATAAAAGCGCTATATAAATGCAGTCCATTTACCATCTACCAGAAAACACGCAGGAGGTTCGTCAGGTTTCCTCGTAAAGGAAATAATGCACCGATCAGCACGGTGGAACTACGGTTAACCATAATAATGCACCAGCTGTTCTGGGGCTCGCCTGCGGTCTCCCGCTTTAAGGTTCGCTCTCGCCCCTCCGTCCCCGTTGGCAGGCTCCTCTTGAGCGCTGCAGACCGACCTCCGTGTCACTCCGCGCGTATCTACGCGTTTCGGCAATAATTTCTGTCCGTGATGCCCCCCAGTCTCAAGTCGTCGGAACGAGGAGCTCTGGAGCCGCACAACAAGGGGCATTAGGTAGATGTGTCTTGTTCAGGGTACACTCCGACACGCCCAGGGCGGGGGATCGAACCGGCAACCCTCCGACTGCCAGACAAGCGCTCTTACCTAAATGGTAAATGGACTGCATTTATATAGCGCTTTTATCCAAAGCGCTTTACAATTGATGCCTCTCATTCGCCAGAGCAGTTGGGGGTTAGGTGTCTTGCTCAAGGACACTTCGAGACGCCCAGGGCAGGGTTTGAACCGGCAACCCTCCGACTGCCAGACAACCGCTCTTACCTCCTGAGCTATGTCGCCCCCAAAAAAAAAACACTGCGGCGTAATTTATTTATTTATTTTTTTACACACCGCAGCCGGCGTAAATAATTCATGGAAAAGACGCAAATAAATGAAACATGTAACCCCAGACCCTCCTCCTTCGGGGGGCTGCCGGGGGCGAACACGCGAGCCGCTCGGGTTCGAGAGGCGGGCTGGAGTAAGCAAATCCGCGCTCGCGGCGAGAGGGGTGTGTTACTGGCGATGGGTAGGATTACAAGGGGAAGACATCGCTGAGGAACGTGGCGGTAAAAAAAAAAAACACAGCGTGTGCCGCGTGCGCTGCTCCGCGTGACCTTCGTTCATTCATAAATAATTTCAAAAGGCGCATGCCGTATTGTGGCCGGTCGGCTGGTCAGCTGGGGTTAGGAAGGAGATGGCCCTGGCTGGGGCTTCTGTGAGTAAACGTGTGTGTGCCTTACCGGGTGGACCGAGGCACAGCATGAGGAGCACCAGTTTTAAGTATAACATTCTGTAAATGGTAAATGGGCTGCATTTATATAGCGCTTTTATCCGAAGCGCTTGACAATTGATGCCTCTCATTCACCAGAGCAGTTCGGGGTTTGGTGTCTTGCTCAGGGACATTTCGACACGCCAAGGGCGGGGGATCGAACCGGCAACCCTCCGACTGCCAGACAACCGCTCTTACCTCCTGAGCTACGTCGCCCCTGTAGATGTGGTAAAAATATACCACTGACTGCTGAATTATTCTGTGATCTTTGATATGACAATGAGAGCACTAGCTAGCGTGACTAATGGGTAAGACTACATGGAAAGTCATTGTGCAAAAATAGGACAGATTATATAGGGCCCTGCCATTGCTGTTGAATGGGGTGTGGCTTTGTTAGGGTTGGAATGAAAACCTTACAGGACAGGCCTGGGTTAAATACGTGTTTTTTTTGGATTCAAATACTTTTCTGTGCTCTGCTGATCTTGCCTGGTGTAATTGAGCCTACCAATATGACCAGAAGGCGGAGTTTGCATTTTTTTTGAGAGTATTTCATTGGTTCCATTACACCAGACAAGATCAGTTAAAGCGTAGAAAAGTATTTGAATCGAAAACAAATACATGTTTGACCCAGGTCTGCTACAGGATGGTGGACCTCCAGGAACGGGGTTGTTCACCACTGGATTAGTGAGTAGTGGCAGACCAGTAGCACCAGTCTCCCGAGTCGCTTATTTTTGGGGTCTTGCTTTCCGTCCTGTACACCCTAACTCTCTGCAGCAATGCAGATGCGTAGACGTACGGTTGGAATGAACGTTCCCCTGGGAAAAGCAACCTATCAACATGTCCTGGGACGACTTCATTACCTCCCTCTCAGGCGACCTCCAACCTGGCTCCTCGCAAACCTGCGCAAGCCAATTATTTTACACCGCACAATATAAACGTGTCACGACAAATTAGATTGGCAGGAGTGGCATGTGCCATTCAAGGCTGGTGTGCGAGATTGTCATCTGTTCTACAGTACAGTACTGAGAGACCCAGAGCTCCAGTCGCATACTGTAGTGCCATCTGTTCTCATTTAACATTTAAATACGGACTTCTTGGACACGGACTGGAGCGTCTTTATTCTCTTCATCTCGTGTTGATGTGTCTTGCCAATTACATCAGTGCGAATCCTCCAGAACCTTTTAAGAGTAAATCCCCACTGGCCTTTCTTGTCCAGATATTTGGTCATAATTTGCTGGCCACAATGCAGGCAGGTGGGCCTTGTGCACAGATATATCTGTAATGAGAATTCATATGTGCAATGCAATCTGCGCCAGTAGAAAAAAAAAAACTAAGACAGTGAGATGGCTGCCAGACTCTTGTCTGCATGAACGCTTGCTGGCTTGCTAATAATAACAAAAATAATATCATTTCATACATTTAATTTTATCTTTGGGTAACAATTCAACTCTTCTAAAGTAAACGTCCTATCATTTCCCATTAAAAAAAACCCGGTATATAGTTGCATATTGATAACTGCCATCACTAAAAAAATGTAGACTGTTATGCCCCTGGTCTAATCTGGGCATTTCTGCAGACAGTGGGTTCCACCTGGCATCTTGTATCCCAGCGGTACAGGAAAAAAAGAAAATAAAAAAAAGCATCCTAGCCTCACTGCTGTTGACGCGGTACTCAGACTGATATCTAGGTTGGGCGCTGATCCTGTACAGGTATAAATGACCACGTGAGTGTGAGGACAGAGAAGCGAAGCAAGAGCTGCTTCTTTCATGGTAAGCACTATCAAACTCGAGCCATTTATCTTGCGCACAGAATCTCTTTATGACAAGTTTAGGGTATAGCCTATTATTAGAGACAGCAATGCATATTTATTCAGTCTATTTTCAGCCAGCGTTTCGCTGTTTCCAAGCTTCTATTTCCATACCCTCGCTGTTTATTTTACCTGCTGCTGGTACAGTATAACCGCATTTTGAATAATGCTTTCGTGTAAATTTGAGAGAGCTGAACGAGGGTCGGCCACACGTGCAGCGAATGGCCCGTGGTTTCTTAGCAAAGCGCAATCCCCCGATGATAACACTCATGTCTGAGTAGTAGCTTGGTCAGGCTCATGGTACTGTAAATCATGACCCCGACTTTTGAGGCTAACCCCCACCAGGAGTAGCTTGCATTTATTTCCTGTAACTTGGCTTAGCTTGTGACCCGTTCGGTTTTTGTATGTGTGGTCGCTTCAGCTTGATTTCACTTTGAGTCCCGACTCCCTAGTTTGAGTGCAGATAGACTTTCGAAAACGTTTATTTACAGATGTGTAAATAATATTTGTATTTGTTGATAATTCAGCTCTCAGATCTATATTCTGCAAGCAGTTATGAAATTAGAATGAACTCCAAGACTTAAAGCCCCTAGTGTACCTGAAGTAAATAAAGTTTTAAGAGTTTTAAAAACACTTCTACTCTTTATAATTTTGGAAAATATCAAGTTATGGAAAGTCACATGATCAGACAAAGAGGAAATAGCTGAGTTTTAATATTGTCCTGAAACATCGATTGTTTGTGTACAATTTTTGACACAACCTTTGGGCTTCATTGTTTCAGTAGATAATTGGCCATTCTGTCTCCAGGTTGTGAATGAGAAAAGCTTTCATATAATCTGTATGTGAATTTGACTGCTTGCTGGTTGGTTTATATTCAAAAGTAAGGGATTATAAGCAATGTGTCACATAATGCTGTGGGCTGGTGGTCAAACACAACCAAAGCAAGCTAAAGACAACCATCACCTGAATGAAGGATTTCCAAGCAATGGGACATTTTCAAATGGACTTGGTCATTCTTGGAAATGGCGAAAATTCTGTTAAATTCTGTCATATTTATATACCGGGAGTCCACACGATCCCACACGATGAAAGACATAGTTTTTGTTGTTGCGTAAGGCTATTTGTTGAGTCCCTGTGAAGTCAGGGGGTCACCAGTGGCTAATCAATGGAAATAAAACAGGACTGAAAAGAGTTTGGGGAACCCACACCGTTCGGTGTGCAAGCCAAGGGCCACCACCCTGGCAAAAGGGCGGCCATTTGCAAAACCAACACCAATGCGGAAAACGGCAGCACAATGGAGAGAGAGAGAGAGAAAGAGAGAGTCAGGCGGAATCTAGCCGCATTACCACTCCTTTTTTTCCCCCCTCTCTCTCTCTCTCTCTCTCTCTTTTCACTCCACCGCTGCATTTTTCCATTCCGTTGCTTTCTGTCGGTGGAGGATCTTTTTAAAATCCGTAAATTATTGATAAACGCCGTGCGCACGGCGCAAAGGCAGGCTTTTAAATGCGCCTCACTCCACCGTTCTGCTCTGTTCTTGTTCTTTTGTGAGCGGGCCGTCCTCCATTGTGTCCTGTGCACATGCTTTCTGTTCAAGGAGAATGGCTCGCCATATACTGTAATCAGAGCACCGCTAGTCACACGGTCACTATGTGAATTATGTTGTAAAATTGATACGGTCCGGCCATGATATTTTGACCTGTAAAATTAATCTGATTTATTCAGCTGGTCTGTTGCGTAGCCATCATTATACTGCACAGGCCAATTCTGTTGCCGCAAAAATGAAATAATTACAAATAATAATTATAATTATTGATAACTGATTTAGGGTAGTGGATCATATACATGCATGTTCTATGCTCCTTTTCTGTTATAAGTTTGATTTTGGTAGGCCGCAGTAACAATCTGCTGGACATGCATTTTTTAGAGTTACTCAGTTACAGACAGCGATTACACAAAGGTATTGATAAACCCATGTGATTAGTTGGCAATGATAGGAAATAAGTTCAATAATCAAATATGAAATTGATGTTGTTGTTGTGTACCTTAGTTTTTCCAGCATTTCAATAATTTTTTATTGAAATGGAAAACCTATTAACAGTGGTATTTTAATGTGACTTAAACTACGAATGTGTACATTATTAAGAAAGAGTCTATTGCAGTCAAGAAAATGAGCTTTTGATAATAAGCTGCAGATGCTTACACTGTGCATTTACACAGCTGGATGGATGTATACTTAAGCAATGCAGGTGAAGCACATTGCTCAAGAGTGTACAACATCACTGTTCTAGCTGGGAATCGAACCCGCAGCCCCTTGAGCCCAAATCCAGCTTCCTTACCATTACACTACAATGGCGGCCATGTTTCACTGCTGAACGCTCCATTGAAATCAATGTTCGAGCATTAGTCCATTGATCTCACTCATCCATTTGAAATGCTTGCCATGTCAATAAAAGTCATGCTGCAGCAGATTTACCAATCAATGCCAAAAACGAATCAGCTTAAAAGTGATAATATTGCATATGGATTCCAAAATTGCTGGGTATCCACATAAGGTAAATATAGCCTCCAAGAATTTTTTTTCTCTCAGCAGTGCCCCCCCCCACCCCCCACAACAGTATAAGGTCGATCATCGCAGGAGTGCAGAAATCAATTCAGCTGCCCTCCTCCCCCAAGCCACACCTCCCCCCCCACTTGCCATCCCCCCCTCCCTCCCACCCCCACCCCCACCCCCACCCCCGCCCCCCAAAACGCCGCCTTGGCATCTAACACTTACTCAACCTCCTCAGAGCTGGGATGAGTCTCAGCCAGCCCATGAAGGATCAATACTCGCTCCGGAGAGACAATCCGCTGTGTTATTGTTGCGCCATTTCTCTTATCGCCAACAGTTTCCCGGACGGCCTGGAAAGGAATTTTTTGCTCATTTTGACGCAGCCAGACGCTATGCAACAGAGAGCAACACAGCACACTCAATGCAGAACTGCTTATGTGAGCACTTCAATAAAGTAGGAATTAAATCACACACACACACATAAACATGGATCTACATATAAATGCAAATGTTATGGTGCGGAAACTCTGTCTGTCGAAGAGGCTTGTGTTGCAGGAAAATAAATCAATTTGAGATCCGGCTGACAATCTGGCTGTTTCTATTTCAGGAGCGTCGTTTTTACGACACCAAGCGAAGTATTTTTGCAAACTGGAAATTCAAAGCCCAGGATATCAAAGGGTATTTTTTTTTTTTTTTTTGTCTACACAGGTTCTTTTGATGATGGTGTCTGCGTTTTGTACTTTGGAACAGAGGAGACTGTGGCGGACTGGCAGACCAGACCGGCTCTGGGCTGGTTTCTGAGGTGCACAATCGTCTCGTCTCAGACGCTGAGCGGAAGTCCATCTGGGTATTCCTGCTGTCTCTGGCTACAGTTACACGTTTCCAGGGAGGGAGTAAGTGTCAGGCTCCTGAATGCCAGTTTTAGCCCGTATGAATAATTCAAACAGAGCGATAAATATCTCATCTGTTTTTGTCTTGTTTGTTTAGTTTTTTTTTTTTTTACATCATAGACTTTTTCATTTTTCAAAAACAAAAACAGTTCAACTAATTAAGGTGTCATAATTCTGAAGGTGGGTTCCTGCTGCAACGCCCAGCCCTTTTTCTTTTGTGCTCTCAAATGATTGTGCAAATTTGACACCACTAGCCCAAAGTGCTCGGGGAATAGCAGGCCTGTTTTTTTTATTTTTTTTATCTTCCGTGCCGGGTAATTAAAGCTTAAACACTCCTTAAAATACCGCCGCCCACTGCGAGTCCTCTCCCACTCGCGATCCTTCCAGTTTCTCTCTCCTCATCAATAGCGTGCACCTACGGCTTTGGAGCTCTCGTGTGCATGTGCGTTTCTACAGAGCGCATCGACCAAATCTTGGAACTCGGTATTCCCTCTTTTACGCGGAATCAGTTTGCCTAACTGCCCCTGGATCTTTGGAAGTTTCCCCGAAAATCTGCCGTATCCCAGCGCTTCTCCGATCGTGTGGGGGGTGGGGGGGGGAGGATGCTGCCTCGCGCCGCGAAACTGTTTCAGCATTAAGAACGGAGTGAGAGGGAGAGCGAGAGAGCCGAGAGATAGGGAGGAGGAGGGTCGAGCAAGCAAATGAGAGGAAGAGTCAGGGAGGGAGCGAGAGAGCTTGAGCCTGCACAGAGGGGAGAGAGAGAGAGAGAGAGAGAGAGAGAGAGGAGAGGGAGGGAGAGAGAGAGAGAGAGAGAGAGAGAGAGAGAGAGTGAGGAGAGGGAGGGGGAGAGAGAGAGTGAGGAGAGGGAGGGAGAGAGAGAGAGATTGAGGAGAGGGAGGGGGAGAGAGAGAGAGAGAGGGAGAGGGAGTGAGAGAGAGAGAGAAAGAGAGAGCAGAGAGAAGCTGGAGCACATCGTTAGAATCACTTGGGCACTTTCTATGTAGGATATGGTGGGACTGCAGCAGAGGGGCTGGTACTTGGCTGCTAAATTTATCCTTCCTTTTTTTTTTTCTTTTTTTCACAAAACGGACCCTTTCAACAGCCGTCATCCTCAGCTTTAACTGAAGGTAGCTATGAATTTGCATTAGTCACAATACAACATGATGCATGAAACACACACGCGCGGACACACACACACACACACACACACATACACACCCACCCATGCACACACACACACATTTGTATTATATACACATACATTGTATGAATCCAAGACTGTATATATATGCTCATTCAGAAGAATGCTTATGGAGCAACACACACGCAAACACATGCTGGAGCGTGCACGGGGAATATATTCATCTGGGCTTGACAGCAAGTTAAAGCATGCTTTACAATGGATGGCACTGAATACGCTAGCAATAACGCTAGTTTTTTTATTGGTAGTAATATTTTCACTGACTGTAGTAAGAGTTCCTTTTGTTGGGTATACACTACGGCCGGCTGTGGGGCTGAGAGGCTGGGGTGCATTTTTTTAAAGTACTCTAGCGCTTTTTTTGAAAGCAAGTGGAAAAAGAAAAAGGGGGGTTGTGGTGGGGGTGGGGGGGGGGGGGGGGTGGGGGGTGGAAATGTTGCTTCACTTGTAAAGCCGGCGTTTGAATCACAGTGATGCTGAGGGGGCCAGCTTGCCGCTTTTAATGCGCTCGGAAATCAAACCGAATTGCGCTGTTCGTCTGTGCGTTTCGCTGAAGTGGGAGTCGAGTTCACCGGTCGTGATTGTTTTGCGCGTTTTTCTTCTTTTTTTTTTTCGCCGTTGAATTGCCGGACGCTGACAGGAACTCGACCAGGCCGTGTGTGTCACCTGTAAAGGCTGAAAAGGACTATTTACGATGACGATATTTACTCTGCGCGTGTACATATGGGCGTGGATGTGGAGTGCATCTTATTGTTGCTGCTCGTCTGTGGTTTGACAATTTAGCTGCAGTGCTGTACGTTTTTGTTTTTGAAGAAGCAACAGGAAGTGCTTGAAGGTTTCATTAAAATAACTCCACTAATTTAAAAAAAAAAAAAAAAAGACCACGTGTTTTGTTTGTTTTTATTATTTATATACTTTTTTTAAAACAATGAATTGTTAACAGGACTGAAAGTTTTTTTTTTTCTTACTTTGCATTTTTTATTGCAAGGTAAGCTCTTTTAAACATTTTATTGTCTTTCCAAACATGTACCTATCCTGAAGCCCAATGAAAGTGATTAGCATAGTTAAGGTAGGTAAGGATATTAGGCAGTGTTTATTTTAGCAGGTTGTTTATTTCTTAATGTCTTTTGAGGCTGAATTATTATTGTCTTAAATTTTGCTTTTTTTAAAAAATGATTTGTTTTGATTATTGTTTTGGAGTAGAAATCCTGTTCATTCTTTAAATAATAGCAAAAAAAAAAAAGTATATTAGCTGCACTGTATGTGCTGGTAAAGTACTGAATATGGATAATGTTTGTGGCTTGTTCGCTGGTGTATTCATTTAAACATTTAGCTTATATCTTCATCATGTTATTGAATAATGCCTCACTTTAGCCCTTTATGATGCTTTTAAAGCATTTATTTTTAATCGACTCAGTAGTTAATACATTTTAAACCTCCTTGAAAATGAACAGCGAACCGTGAGTTGAACCGAGTTAAGGAAGTCGATGAGGTCGGCTGTTTTAGATGTGAAAGAGGACCGTGTGTTTGTACAGGGCGGCCTGCCTTTTTAAACAGTCCTTAACAAGAACACAAAGACCAGCTCGCCCGGCTGGCACTGCACAGTATCTGAGTCGCATGCGTTGTGTGTCTTGACAGGTATATAGAAGGACAGCCATACAAGGATTAGGAACGCCAAAACAAGGCCCCTTTCAAACGGCGGATACTCTCACCGTGTTAAAAATACACCCCTTTGCTGGGTGGAAAGTTGAAGAGAGACACCCATATAATCAAAGCTGGAGAGCTATCCAGAGAGAGAGCGAGAGAGAGAGAGAGAGAGCAACAGAGGAAAAACTGTCTATCTTGCAACTTCGGAAGCCATCATCACAGTTTAATGTGAATCTGAAACGCAGGGTTACTGCATCAGGTCCTTCTTCAGATGGGAGAGGCAGCGAGCGAAGCCCAGAGACCTTAACCATTCACTTCCTGGAGAGCCTTCACTGCACAATTTTACAAGCCATGTATTGTCAATAAAGAAGCACAGTTTTAATTTTTATTTTTTTTTGTGTTACGGAAAAAGACCTTCTTTTTTAAAAGTTCCTTTGCACCTTGTGCCCGATTTTCGTCCAATAATTTCAATGGCCTGACTTTTTTGTTTGTTTGTTTGTTTAGTCCCCCCGGTTGACGTGCCGTTGCACCTTTTCTCAATCCCGGAACGATGAAGAAAGCACAAACCCCCAGCTGAGCTTTAAATTCTCCTCTCTTTGAGAAACAAACCTCCCCCACCCCCCACCCAGCCCCCCCCCCCAAAAAAAGCGGAAACCTCATCGGGCTGCAGTACCTCACAGTTCGAATGATCAGATTGCAGAGACCGGCCCTGTTCCTCTTGATTCGAAAAGGCCCCCTCCCGCGATAGCCGTTGCGCCCCCGCTGCCTCTCCCCTCCGCCTGCCGGCTGCCCCGTCTGATCCAGTAGCCGGAAGCCGCGGCCGCCAGAGCCAAAATGGCCGCCGGAGTCGCTACGTGGCTGCCCTTTGCACGGGCGGCGGCGGTGGGCTGGCTCCCGCTGGCCAAGAAGACCATGCCCAAGCCGCCGGTGGACAAGAAGAGCCGCAGCGACGAGATCCTCTTCGTCAACGTCAGCGGCCTGCGCTTCCAGACCTGGAAGAACACCCTGGACCGCTACCCGGACACCCTGCTGGGCAGCTCGGAGAAGGAGTTCTTCTACAACGAGGACACGCAGGAGTACTTCTTCGACCGGGACCCGGAGATGTTCCGGCACGTCCTCAACTTCTACCGGACGGGCAAGCTGCACTACCCGCGGCACGAGTGCATCCAGGCCTTCGACGAGGAGCTGGCCTTCTACGGCATCGTGCCGGAGATCATCGGCGACTGCTGCATGGAGGAGTACCGCGACCGCAAGAAGGAGAACCAGGAGCGGCTGGCGGAGGACACGGAGGCCGAGATGGCCACCGACACGCCGCTGCCGCCGGACAGCACCACGCGCGAGCGCCTGTGGCGGGCCTTCGAGAACCCGCACACCAGCACCATGGCGCTGGTCTTCTACTACGTCACCGGCTTCTTCATCGCCGTCTCCGTCATCGCCAACGTGGTGGAGACGGTGCCGTGCCGGCCCATCAAGGGCACGTCGAAGGACCTGCCGTGCGGCGAGAAGTACTCGCTGGCCTTCTTCTGCATGGACACGGCCTGCGTGCTCATCTTCACCTTCGAGTACCTGATGCGGCTGTTCGCCGCGCCCAGCCGCTGCAAGTTCATGCGCTCGGTGATGAGCGTGATCGACGTGGTGGCCATCATGCCCTACTACATCGGCCTGGTCATGCCGGAGAACGAGGACGTGAGCGGCGCCTTCGTCACCCTGCGCGTCTTCCGCGTCTTCCGCATCTTCAAGTTCTCCCGCCACTCGCAGGGCCTGCGGATCCTGGGCTACACGCTAAAGAGCTGCGCCTCGGAGCTGGGCTTCCTGCTCTTCTCCCTCACCATGGCCATCATCATCTTCGCCACCGTCATGTTCTACGCCGAGAAGGGCACCAAGGGAACGAACTTCACCAGCATCCCCGCTTCCTTCTGGTACACCATCGTCACCATGACAACGCTGGGGTAAGTCTTCGTGCCCTCCCTCGCTGCTGGTGTTTTTTTTTTTTGTTTTTTTTAGAGCAATACTGCCCCGTGATTGATACTTCAGATCAAGCGAATGGCTTTGCAAACCCAAGCAGTGTGAAACGTACCCTTGTTTTTCTCCGTTTGTCTTTGGCTGGTTGGATTGGGTGTGAAAGAGAGGAAGGGAGAACTGATGACGTGCTTTACAAACCACTTTTTTTTTTTTTTTTTACGGATTCAAACCGTGTTGTTGTTGTTGAGGCCAGTACGATGACCCAGGTGATTGGTTCACTGACCGGGTGATTCGTTCGGTTCCACTTCCACTCAGTTCAATGTAGCGTACGCTGCTCTAACTCTTTCCGGCACATTCCGTGACTGGAGTTGAGTGCGGTGAATATAAGCGTAGCCTCTCGGAGGCCTATGATAAACAATGTAACGTGCGGATAATGACGTGTCATAACAGAAATGCATTTGTTTTTTTTTGTATGGGATAGAATGTATTCATAGCATAAAGCATATTGCTTCAGTACAAAAATACTCTGAGTAGTTCAGTTGTACTTCAGCTGGAAGTTGTACTAATGCTTTGAGGTATGTTCACAGCTTGCAGTGAGTACATTGACAATGGCACTTGTTTTGTAAGTGATCGAATGTATTTAATAGCACACATGTTCATACTAAAGTATACATGTTCATACTAAGACACTTTGAATGAATAGTTCAATTCTACTTCAGCTCAAGTACTGCACACATGCTTTTCACGATGTTCAGAACACGTAGCCCCTCAGAGTCTGATAAACAAAGATTAACATGTTTGTAGCAAGAAACAGTAGAGTATTTAAAATGTTGTCAATTAAAATATAAGCTGTCAATCAGCAATGATTCTGTTTAAATTTTCAAGATAGAAAGTTAGGCCTGTGTCTGATTGTTAGGGCATGGATGGGCCTGCAGAGCAGTGCTTCCCAACCCTGTTCCTGGAGATCTACTGTCCTGTAGGTTTTCACTCCAACCCTAACAAAGTGCTCCTCATTCAACCGCTAGAGCAGGGCTGCCCAACCCTGTTCCTGGAGATCTACCGTCCTGTAGGTTTTCATTTCAACCCTAATTTGGCACACCTGATTCTACTAATTCACATCGCTGTTGAACGAGGTGCTATTTGTTAGGGTTGGGCTGAAAACCTGCAGGATGCTAGATCTTCAGGAACAGGGCTGGGACCCACTGCTGTAAGGAGTGTCTAATGTCTACAGTAGTCATAGTTCACAGTTCATCTGGCTTGTTCTTTATACTGTGTACTGATTATGAGAAAAATTATTCTGTTCATTTGACTATTGCATCACAGTTCACTATAGAGATATAGCGTGTCATCTCTATGTGCAGTGACTGTATTAGCAAATTAGATTCTAATCAGTTGAATAATGGGAAGACAGCCTGTTTATTCTGGCAGTGTTTTTTTGTAGGTAGCATATGTTTTTCCAAGCAAGCAATTTGGAGTCTTGCACTGTCTACCCAGTAGCTCAAGGGAACAAGTAATTTAGGATCAGTGATTCAGTACATCTAGTTCTCTTGAAAGATGTGTTGAAAGACGGAGGATTTTGCTTCAGTCCTGGAGAAATACCTCATTCTGTTCAAGTGAGTCATTCAACAGCTACAGCCTTCTGTCTTACAGTGCTCTGAAGGCTAATGCTAACAGACCTACATTGCTCTGAAAGCTAATGCTAACACAGCTACACTTCTCTGAAGGTTAATGCTAACACACCTATGCTGCTCTGAAAGCTAAAGCTAACATACCGCACATACCTACACTGCTCTGAATGGTGATGCTAGCACATCTTCACTGCCCTGAAGGCTAATGCTAACACACCTACTCTGCTCTGAACGCTAACACACTTAAACTACTCTGAAGACTAATGATAGCACACCTACACTGCTCTAAAGGCTAATGCTAACGCACACCGCACACACCTACACTGCTCTGAAGGCTAAGTAACACACCTACACTGATGTAGTTGGGTCATTGTCACAGTTGGGTCATCGTTGCAGTTGTTGTTGTTGGATCATTGTTGCAGTTGGGTCATTGTTGTAGTTTTTGTTTCTGGATCTTTGCTGTCGTTGGGTCATTGTTGTAGTTGGGTCATTGTTGCAGTTGTTGTTGTTGTTGGATCATTGTTGCAGTTGGGTCATTGTTGTAGTTTTTGTTTCTGGATCTTTGCTGTCGTTGGGTCATTGTTGTAGTTGGGTCATTGTTGCAGCTGTTGTTGTTGGATCATTGTTGCAGTTGGGTCATTGTTGTAGTTTTTGTTTCTGGATCTTTGCTGTCGTTGGGTCATTGTTGTAGTTGGGTCATTGAGCGTACAAGCTATTGTAGAGCACAATACGCGTTGCCGTGTATTTTTTTACTAAAGTAGTCTGAGGATTTGGGCGTTAGTAACTGACACGCTGAAGGCCATGGAACACGGGCAACCCCTCCATTTCTCAAGTCTCGTTCTCATTATAACTTTCGGAGTCATCTTTGTTTTTTTTTGTTTTTTTTTTAGGGGTGGCAATTCCACAGTCCATTAAACACAAATCACTATGTGTCTGTACATTTAATGGGTTCAGGAATTGAGAATGTTTTTCATGCCAGTCCATATCCTTACAGTTAAGAGTTGGGTGGACCGAACGGTTTTCAACTTTGCACCAAAAGGAAAATTAATATTTAAGAGTGGGAGAGATATGTAGCACGAAGTCATTCAAAAAATAAAAAACTTTTTAAATGTGCACGCTTCCCTTTGCATAATCTTGGATTAGACTGGTGTGGTTCAGTTTTAGCATGTTACTGCTAATTCAAGTCCATGTAGGGTTTGACCACAGTAACTGCACTTCACAATATTTCATTGTAGGAAAATGGAAAGAAAATGCGTATGTAGATATGTATTAAAACTGTGTGCTAGGTCCTAGGACAGTGACACATGCGGCCTGTTTAAATCGGTCAGGGTTTGCTTCTGCCGCCTCCCTCTGAATTGCACATTATCAAACGTGGGCTAGTTAGCACTTCAATAAATTTACAGTGTCTTCTAACTTGTATCTGTGGAGGTACGTGTATTGAAACCGGCTTCCATAGAATGAAAAATGGTGGTGTCAGATGGTCCCGGTTTTCTGTGCAGTACTTACACAGCATAATCTCCTCTTTTGATTGATGACAGCAGGGTGCGTTTCTCTGTCAGAGAGTGTACGGAAGACGGAAGAGCAGGTAGGAAAGGAAAGGGAATTAGCTTAGCAAGTTTTTTTTTTTTTTTGTAAACGATTTGTCACATTTAGGCGCAATGTCAAACGGCTTTATTCGGACCTTCCGGGACTTCCGTTTTGTCCGATCTGGAAAAGCCGCCGCTCGGGTGATGGATGTAGCGTCTGTCTTTAGCGAATCAATCGCCAGCGCTTTTTTAAAAAAAAAAACAGCGCGGCGGATCAATTAGCGCTACTGCTCCGGTAGCGTAGCGAGCTCGCGCCAGGAATTTTTTTTTGAATTTCGCAGATCCGTCAACGTACTCGGTGCTCAAACAGTTTCGTGGAGCCGGAGAACTGTTGCCGGATTTTTCGCGTAGCCCTGACAGATGAGCAGAGGGCGCTAAGACGTCACGCTGTATGGTTTGAAGAGGGGCGTCTGCAGCAGAGCCTGCAGCTACTCGCTGGTTTACATACCTGTCAGCGCTGAAGGACTTTTCCCCCGGGGAGGTCCGCTCTAAAAATCACAAGCCTGACGCAAGACCTGCTCTCCACTCACCGGCACAACGTAAACCAAATTATACATCCTCCAACATTGTTTATTGTTGCTTAGTAACAGAGCATCGCCGTTTTATTTTTACACATAAATTCGAAATTCCGTTTAACTAAGATATATTATTGTTCTGTTAAAAGCACGTACTCTGTTAAACTCAAACAGTATGGCACTGTGCTGATCAGTAACCATGGATTAAAAGTGAAGGACAGTTTTGATTATTATAACATTATATGATTATATGTCAAGATCACAAAATAATTTGTGATCACAAGAAAGCAATTTGTGATATCGAGATAACAGGAGCAAAAAATAAAATAAATGCATGGTCTCTACAGTCTTTCATAGACATGCATTTTTTACTAAAAAAATATTTTAAAATGTTAAAAATGACATCTGGAAAACTAATTTCAATTGCAAATGTGAGGACTCAAACTAAATACTTTGATCTAAAATGCTCCTTTCACTTTTGAATTATCATCTCTGTATGCATTTTGACAATGCTACATTTGCATTTCATATTTCATTCATCCATTGCTTCTGTACAGTGATTTTATTCAGTGATGCCACCACACACTGAAATGTGCATTTCGCAGTGATAAACCTCAGTTTAAATTCTCCAATAATCAAGCCAGTGATCAGCACCTGATTGGAACATTCTTTTTCTTCTGTAGTACATTGGCTTTTCGTCATAGCATAAGCCCCCTTTAGAGTAAACAGGATATCTTTCATTTTTGCTTGAAAACCATTCAGTTTTTTTCTTTTGGTCCCTCCCCTCTTCAGAAAACAGTTCACAATTCATTAGTCACCCTCGGTCTAAAGGCACCCAGCAGGGTTACGGAGTAGATGCTTTCCAAAGTGTGCAACAGAAAAACAAAACGCAAATGTACAATTGCGCAGATGCATATAAAGGCATAAAACAGAACACAGGCCGTACAGAGCAGGTGTGTTCTTCGGGAAAACTGTGACACACCCTCAGCACTGGGAATTATCCTTGCAGAAGTATAAATGGAGGGCATTGTTGGGCTGAATGGCCTGTTCTCATCATTATGTTATGCTACCACATAGAGTTCTCACCAATTTTTCTCCCTTTAGATATATGGCTTTTTGAGCAAATCTTGTATTTCAGTTTCTTCATACGAAACACTGTTTTCCCAAATTGTATTATTTAGAAGTAGTTAGATTTTCTTCAACAAAACAAAAAAGGACTTTAGCAAGGTTTAGGCTAATACTTGCCTTTTTGCATCGTAGCTTGATATTTATAAGGTGTATTTATAGATGCGTATGCTATTTTGGGTTTCGTACTGTTTTCGATTGACAGTTGGTCCTTCAAAAAGTAGCTGATCTGACAGATCATGAATACTGAATTCTGGACCTCATCTCCAAATCCAGCCCTTGTTTTCTTTTCCCCCATGTAACTAACTGAACAATTAGTGCTACTGATTGGCCAGACTGTATTCACACCTGACTCCCAGGTAAAGGGAGGGTGGAAAACCAGGAGTTCTTGGACCTCAAGGGCTGTGATTTTAGTAACAGGGTGATAGATCATAGCAAAATGAACCCCCAACTTCCACAGGCAATAATTCTATGTTAACTTACCACTGTTGAAACCTTGACTTAGATTTGCTACTGTCTCTGGTCACAGAAGCACCAAAAAAGATTGGACGTGCCTGTCATTCACCACCATTGTGAATTGGCACTATATTTTTACAGTTACCATGGTACAATTACACCATGACTGTGAAAACAGGGCCTTGGATTTCACACTCACTTTAAGAGCATGTGACAATACACTGTTAGCCCTTCAACTGTGTACCAGGAGCTTCAGACTTAGATTAAAGCACTTCGTTAAGCAGCAGGCATCATGTATAATGTAGTGCCCTTAACACAAACACAAAAAAATTATTTCTGGCACCCAGGTTTAATACGATAAACTTGTCTTTTTTTATTTACTTAAGCTGGACGCGTGCTGGATGCTGCACTATAGCTGACATGTTTGGCTGAAAGGGGTTAGCGGTGCACTTAGCATCTCATCATTAGCTTGTGAATGGTTCCTGACCTTTTGGGCCGGTTGTGACAGATGTCACAGTCGCCGGTCGTAGGCAAGGTTACAGTGATATACCCGAGAGAGGGGGGGGGGGGGGGGGGGGGGGGGGGGGGGGGGGGGGAGGATGGACACCCTCCTTCGATTCAGAGTGTCCCAGGCTACAAATAGCACAAACAGACGGATAAATGCGGGGAACGACAGAGGTTAACCTTCACAATTGCATGAATCGGATGGCTTTGGATCCCGGCCCAAAAACCCAAAAAACTCCCCCCTCCCCAGGGTTCCTCTCCGGCGGGCTTTACGTTACGTGACGCCCGGCAGGGCGGCGGTCCGCGGGACGCTCGTCTGCTCGTCTCTGGCGGGGTTTGAGCGCTAGGCCGCCAGGCCGCGGAGATCACACGGGGGGGGGGGGGGAACCTTCGCGCTAGGCCGGCTTCGGCGTGCGCGGCGTTTCCGCCGATGATAGCTTTTCTCGGGCTTCGTCCGCTACGTGTGCGACTGGAACGTTAACTGAACATTCTAACGCTGACGTAACAGTTGCTGCTGGAAAACTGAAAACAATGGGGTTCTAGAACACTGGCTTAGAATTTAGAAAAAAACATTCTAAATAAAAAAAAAAAGGGTTAACGGCGACGGTGTGCGGAGATGGTGTGGTGATCCGAGGGAGGTGGGGGGGGGGGCGGGCTCTTCTGAGACACCGCTCACTGACTGCAGGTTTCTATTTGCAATCACTTGACCCCGTCTCTGGCGGCAGCTGACTTGATTTCTCATTAATGGAACTTAATCTCCCTTTTTTTTTTTTCCTTCTTCCTCTGGTGACCTTGGGCCTATTTCCAGACCCGGGCCAATGCTTTTTTTGTTTTTTTTTTCTCTCTCTCGCAGGGAAGCCATTCAAGTTAGCGCAGAACTGTGACACATTAAAGTGAGTCATCCAATGCGCACGTGCACATGTAACTTCCAGGAGCTGAGTCAAAAAAAGATAATCAATGTGGTGTAAAAATAGCTAGCGCACTGTGGGTGCTCCCAATTCTTTTATTATGTACTTATTCCATACTACTGAGTACAACGTTTTGAGCCCTTGCAGGCTCATTGTTAGGTTTACAAAAGGACGTCATTTTTATGCATTGAAGTGAGTAATATGCGATTTCAATGTTCTTAACTGAACGTTCTAATGCTACACTCACAACACCTGGTAACTGTAATCAATGGAGTTCTAGAACACATACTAGAACTCCATTGATTACATAGAACATTCCAAAAAACCTTCTCTTCAAGGGGTTAAAGGATCAGGGGTATTAGCCTGCTTTCGACCCCGCCCTGCGTATGATGCACATACTCATTTCAAATCATCTTACCATAAGAAACCTAAAATTAGACAAATGGGCATGTCTTAGCACTATGGCAAAGGATACAGTTTTGAAAAAATGAAGTGTTTGAATTGAATAATTGAGTTGCAGTGGAATACAAGAAGCACTCAAAAAAGCTGCATGTCTTAACACTATCGCTAAAGGATACAGTATGGAAAAGGGAAGTGACTGAATTAAGGAATTAAGTTAAAGTGCAATACAAGATGCACTCAAAATAGCCATAGCAGTATTCAAAGAATGAAAAACACTCCATCATTGCAAAAATAGTGCAATTTATTAGCAGAACCCACCTAGAGTAGACATGCTCAAATGTCTGCAACGGAAGCAAACACAGAAATAAATAATTACCCAGATGCTTATCAACAGATAAAACAAAGTAGAGAAAATCCATTTTGCCTTTTGGGTCTTTTGCAATTGGAGTTTCTGGCTAGGAGGATGGGTTGTCTGAGGAAAACTTTTAAAGGTAAAATTAAAGCAGTAAAAATGTATTTCCTCTATTCTATTCTGCTTTATGTATTTATTATATACATCTCTGCTTTATTTGTGCTTTTTGGTTACAAACATCTGTGCATGTCACTAGGGCGTCCTGTTAGGTAGACTAGCTTAAAACGAGCACTACTAATGAAGTCTGTGCTACTTCCTGATGTAAAGAAAACCCTGAATAAAATCAATCAGCTAGCAAAGTAAACCACAGATAGCTAGCCACTGAAAAGGAATATGTGCAGGAAACATATTGTAGAAACATTTCTGATTACAGTTTTGATTATTTGTTCATTTAAGCAAATGACTGTTTACTACAAAATGAGTTACCAATTTAAAAATAAGGTAACAATAACGTAAGTGACAATTACATTTGTTGCAGTAGTTAGCATGCATGTGTTGCAGTAGTTAGCATGCATGTAGTTAGCATGCATGTGTTGCAGTAGTTAGCATGCATGTAGTTAGCATGCATGTGTTGCAGTAGTTAGTACGCTGGACTGAGTACCGAGAGGTTGTGCCTGTAAGTGCCAGGATGCTTCTGGTGTACACTCTCAGAAGAAAGGGTGTGTCTCTGTGTTTCAGGCACTTCTATAGCAGAACCCTATAGTAGAACCCTATCTAAGTCATGGGTTCTTTGCTGGGCAAAATGGTTCAGTCTGGGGTCATTCACACGTTTCACACCCACTATACATCGGTCCATACAGAACTCAAAAAGGGGTTCTACTGTGAAGGCAAGTCAAAAAAAAGTGTAGCTTTGATCAAGGCCCGTTATCACCTGCTACTCCTGTGGAAAATTCAGCCGGGAGAGCTGGTTAGCCGAAATCTGTAAGAGGCTCGCTGGATGAGGGACGTCCGATAAGCAAGTGATTAATGATTTTACCGCATCAAGCATTCTTCTTCTTTTTTTGGGTTATTTTGTAAGTGAACGCTGATATATGAGTGCAGTGAAGAAATGTAATTTGTCCCGTTCTGAAGCCTGCTGAGAGAGAGAGAGAGAGAAAGAGAGAGCAGGGAGAGAGAGAGAGAGAGCAGGGAGAGCAGGGGCGAAGGACACACAAGGAGGAGAGCAGGGCTGGACTCATACTTTCCTTTCTTCGGCAAAGAGGGAGAGAGATGTGGAGAGGGAGAGAGACAGAGCGAGAGAGGGATACAGAGATGTGGAGAGTGAGAGGGAGAGAGCAAGAGAGAGGTAGAGAGAGATATGGAGAGAGCGAGAGATGTGGAGAGGGAGAGAGAGATGTGGAGAGAAAGAGAGAAAGATGTGGAGATAGAGAGCAAGAGAGAGGCAGAGAGAGATATGGAGAGAGCGAGAGATGTGGAGAGGGAGAGAGAGATGTGGAGAGAAAGAGAGAGAAAGAGGGAGAGAGAGAGAGCGGTAGAGAGAGATATGGAGAGAGAGAGAGAGAGTTCTCCCGCTCTCTCATTCTCTCATTCCCTCCTCTCAGGCACATCCTCTGATCTCTGAGTCTCATCCGCGGACAAAAAGCCCTTTTAAAAGGGCCCTCATTAAAACCCAGGTCATGTGACGCTGAAGCTGCCCAGACCCCCTGGCTTCAGCTCTGAGGCAGGGCAGCGGGATTGAATTGAATTCGCCCCGGGCAACGGATAAACTCATATGATTGTGTGTCTGTGTGTCTGTATATCTGTGTGTGTGTGTGTGTGTGTGTGTGTGGGGTGTGTAAGTGTGTCTGTGTGTGTGTGTGTTTGTGAGAGCGTGTGTGTGTGTGCGTTTGGTGTCTGTGTACATGCATGAGTGTGGGACTAACCTGTAATATGTACATTTGCCAACGGCCTTAAAAT
Source organism: Anguilla anguilla (assembly GCF_013347855.1). Lineage (NCBI taxonomy): Eukaryota > Metazoa > Chordata > Actinopteri > Anguilliformes > Anguillidae > Anguilla > Anguilla anguilla. The sequence continues at coordinate 4,839,396 of NC_049211.1, forward strand.
TTATGACAGTTACAAAGAAAAGTTAAACCAGTTTCCAGTGATTGTGGTCTCATCAGACCATAGTACCCAGTTCCATTCAAAGTTTAACATTGGAATTTCTCATTGGTTATGGTTTATGAGTCCAGAATTGCGCTTATTGGACGCCAGTGGTGAGTTTGGCTTCGGAAGGACGCTCGCATTAAAAAGGATGTAAAATAGGGCAGTGGATTTGTGATGCCCGGGTCTCTGGATTTGGCCAATAGAATCATGAACTCCAGCAAGTGTGGGCGGCATTTTGCCCAAAAAATGCCCTGGTCCCTCACCCCCGAAGCTCAAACTTGGCTGCGGAGCCTTCCTCAAAATCAATCACGAAGCGCTTACTGTACGGGGAAGAAAGATGAAGGCTTTGTAATGGCTCTCACTGTCCCCAGACTTCACCTCGAACGTGCAGTCCGCGCAAGAACGCCGGAACGTTTCTGAGCTAGACGAGTGTCGCGAGGAATAATGGGGAGGTAAAAAAAATTCAAAAGCAAGAATAGAAAGACTTTGTTTGGCGACAGGAGATGTTTGGAGGCTGTTATAGATCTGCTTAAGGAGGTGTTACTAATTACTAACTGACAGGGTGCCCGAAACCATGTGCCATTTTCTCTTCATCGAGTTATTTAGAATCTATGAATAAATGCATATAAAAAGCAGTCGTGCGTTAAGTAGGAATTTGCAGGAGCCTCCATTCACTGTAATGAGCACCGGGCTTCCTAGACGAACGCAGACTTTATATGTTGCTTCTGCAGTCTTTGGTTTAGGGAGTCCCTCTTCTTAGCCCCCCCCTCCCCATCCCTCATCCCCCATCTGCCATCCCCCCGCCCATGTCGTCTTGAAGATTTAGTACATTCAACTTTTTTACCGTTTGTACAGGGTTGGCAGCATGATTTGAGTTGTTTTTTTAACTTTGAATCGTTTAAATTGTGCATGGACTGGTGCATAGTTTTTTTTTTAAGGTGCTAGAACTGTCAGGGGGTATTGGGAATAATATGAAGGAAAAATTAATTGTTATCAGGACTGCAGGAATTTATATGCTGTCAACTTTTAGATTTCAGATTTTTTCGGTTTGTTGTTGGCTGTGAGCGGTACGGATTTTCTTGCGTGCCGCACATCAAACATAAGCACGTTTACCGAAGCTTTTGCCATCAATCATGTGTGCGGCTTGGCGGGAATTCCAGCCTGCGGAACGGGTGGAGTGGTGTTTTCCGAGTATTCCGATCCCAGCCGGGCGGGCTGAAGGCAGCGATCAGCTCCTTCCCCCCCGGACCTTACGATCCGTACACACACGCGCGCAGCAAAACGCCCGCTGGCTCCAGCCCCCTGCTCAGACCGTTCCTGTGGGGGATTCTGGGTAATGCAACAGCAGCCCCCCGAATTTAGTCATACACGACCCTTTATCCCCCCGTCCTTCTGTTTCTGAGCCTCCCGCTCCTCATATTCCCCTGGGTGTGGAAGCGAGGCAGATGGGGGGTGGGGGGGTGGGGTTGTTGATCTATGCGATTTCTATATTTCACATTTTGGCGCTGGGCGACACTTTCGACAGGCGCATTTTTGGCCTCGTTTCTCAGGAGCGGCGTTTTGAAGGCCTTGAGGTTGTACACGGCTGCGGTTTATTTATGCTCCCGCGCAATCACTGTGACAGCGACTACAGCAGCTGGGCGGGGAGAGGCCGCGTAATCTTTCTGAATAGACGCGGACAAGTGGATTTGCCACAGAAAAGTGGATTTGTGTACCCGTACGGGTCTGTGAAAGAGAGCCTCTGCGTTGAGTGGATTAGCGTCACGTAGCAACCAAACATCCCTGTTCTGACCCTAACATTCATTTTAGCATTATTATTAGCAGTAGTAGAATTACGAACCTGGTCATTTTAAAAAGCACTGCCTTGTGAGAATAGTGAGAGTGTAGAAGAGATCATGGAGTACTTACTTACAGCCTTTTACTTTTAAGATGAAATAACCAATAATATCCAAACGCCTGTAAAGGAACAAGAAATTGTGACACACCTTTACAAATAGACATGGATCGAGCACACTACGTCAACTGGCAAACAAGCCAGAGTACTTGAAATGCAGTTTAAGGACTAGTCGATATGAACTGTTTTAAAGAACTGATAGAGTACAGAGCAGCAGTGGGACATTTTTCTGCTATTTACACGATGACCAACTGAGATGACCTGGCGATTACTTGTGTATGCTTTTTGTTTATTTATTCCACCCCCCCCCCCCCCCCCCAATTCCATGATAACAGAGACACGAATGGTCATGGGTTCAGAATATGAGCAAATTATGGTCTGATTTAACCTTTCCTTTTAAAAAAGAAAGAATAGCTTAGGAAGTACAGCAAGAAAGATTTGCGTGGAGAGGGGATGCAAGGATATAGCAGTAAGCTTTATGGTAGGCAAAAAAGAGCCACTCACTTTATTCCAGAGACCACAGGCTAGAAGAGGTTTATATTCGTCTTACTGAGCTCATGAGAAGGGGAAACATCTAAACTTCACCAGAATAGAAATGATAAAAGAATAGGAGTTGGCCCCAAACCTAGCCCCAGGGGAACACCTATTCTCCTTATATGCGTCATGCCACAGAGACTCAATAATCCCTTTGCAGACAGCTTCTGAGGAGTGGTATATATCTTGCAGTCTTCACAGAAATACACAAAAATATTAGTTTCTATAGCCTACAGTCTGCTTTTAATCCTTCAATAATCACTTTATTTTAAAAATCTTCCTCTTGTGTTTGAACTCTTTCTGGATCTAAATAAGAATGAATGATTTAACATGGTAAATTAATTGCGTATTCAACCTCATTAAGGTTCTCTCTAAATCCTGTAAATTAATCTCTATATTATCTGCTCTATATTTTCTAGCTGTTGTGATTTATAGAAGCTACTGTTAATGTAAAGATTTTTGTTCCTTGTGCTGTGTACATAATTGTACAGAAATGAATTCATGTAGTACCTCTTAATGAAATGCATTGCTATAAGAATTGAGCCAAAAATCCAAAGATACTGACTCAGCCAGAATGTACTCACTGTTTTTGAGATTGTGGTGAATTGTTAAATGCTAAAACAACTCTAACAGCGCTTATACAAGTTCAATAGAGACAATCAGAGTACTCTATCAGAGTTAAACTTAGTATTATATCATGGTTGATTTCACACAAAGCATGTGCAGATTTTGTGCTATCCATACATAATTATGTTCCATGTACAGGAGTAGAGGTTCCGTGCTATCCGTACATAATTATGTTCCATGTACAGGAGTAGAGGTTCCGTGCTATCCATACATAATTATGTTCCATGTACAGGAGTATAGGTTCCGAGCTATCCATACATAATTATGTTCCATGTACAGGAGTAGAGGTTCCGTGCTATCCATACATAATTATGTTCCATGTACAGGAGTATAGGTTCCGTGCTATTCGTACATAATTATGTTCCATGTACAGGAGTATAGGTTCTGAGCTATCCATACATAATTATGTTCCATGTACAGGAGAAGCTTAAGTACATCAGTGGGCCACAATTTAAAGAAACAAAATAAGGCATTAAAAACCGTTCGTACGGACTCTGCTTCTAAATGTTCATTGACATTGCTTTATTCGATTAAATCAGCCCAAAGACGTTTCTGAGGACTGGGTAAGCGTTTCAGGAATAAAACCACTTCCTCTTTATCGCTCAGTGATCTCAGCAACGTCTGAGCAGCGTATTTATTTCCGCTAAAAATAATTGGGCTGCTCTCTCAGTCGGGCGGCCGCTTGCCGGGGCCCTTCTGCGTTCTCGAGCTGACCCATTTACTGCCTGCGTAGAAATGTGAGCGAGCTGATGCTCGTTGTCCTCGCAAGTTAAGGTCTGCCTCTGTTGTGTCCACAGCTTGCCCCACGGGAGTTCCTGGGTAGAGTTCCTGCAGCTGCCCCCTGTGTGCACTGTGTGTGTGTGTTTCCGTGTAGAAATCGCACCCCAACTGGCCCCAAGAAACAATCATTCGAAAGCAAGGCGTGTGTAAAATCTTTAGTGCTGTTCCACACTTCCCGTTTGAGCAGAACATAAATTATATACTGTTCCGTTCGCTTTTAAAATCCAAGCGAGTGGTTCCCACCAGTCCGGCAACTGCTTCGATTCTGGTGTTTGGTATAAATTATTAAACATTTCATTGACATTATTTATGTATTGGCTAGTTAATACTTAGGATCATTTACGTCTGTGGTTCTTTATGGACTAGTGTGCAAACTTCTGTCAGGGGAGAAAATAGACATATGCATCGGATTTAAAATCCTCTATAGGGGCCACACCCCAGTGCTTTATAAGGGCTGCGGCCCAAATCTCTATAGGGGCCACAGCCCAATACTGATTCCGTCTAGAGAAGGGTTCACTGAAGGATGGGGTTGTAGGAATCTATAGGATCTAAAAAGTTATTTCCACATTACCCCCATCAACATACCCAGTCGAGTGTAGACTAACAGTAATGAAGAGCTGATTGTTTTCTCCATTTGAACAAAATAGTCATTTAAATTTAAAAAATTGCAGGTCAGTTTTACAAGATATTCTTTTTTTTTCTCTAGCCATGCACAGCTGTTTAATATACAGTTTCTTAATTGCTGCTATCAAATCCTTCATTTTGAAACCTCTCATCATCGTATTAACTTTCAATCAGTCTAGACATGTTGCCTAAATGACCTTTTTGTTGAGTCAATGAGGAGATCTCGTTTTGATTTACAAACAATGAGACAATTAGTGATTACGCAGGGTCAGAGACAGGAATTTGCTTGTTCTACAAAAAGGTTCAATCAATTAATGACACCCTCTGAGGACAGGCAGTGCTGTTAATTCTCATTCTGTAGTCAGGGAGGATAATAACCCGGAATTATGCAAGTCCTGGAGGTATGCTCACGAGGTACCCAGATTTATTCTTAGAAAACAAACAATGAGAAAGCGCTCGAGTCGATATTTGAAAGTCTGGTTGTGAAGTGACTCTCCGTGCTGCAGCTCCAGAGGTATTTATAATTAGTTGCTCCATGGAGAATATGAGCGAGGTTTCTCATTGTAATTATCTCTAAGGTATGCTAGCCGGTTTTTAATAAGCACAGTCAGACCCTATTAGCACAGCGCTCGATACGAGCAATAATATTATTACCAAAGCACTTTTTTTAAGTATGCTTTTTTGTGTATTATAATTGTTATAAGATAAGATGACCTTTATTGCCCCCATGTGGAAATTTGCTTTGGACATACATAGAAAGCAGCTGTTTACAATAACTACAAGGCTACCGGGGGAATATAGTACACAACGAAACAAACAAATGCGCAATGAATGGTAAACGATGGTTGAAGTGATTTAGTTTGCACCTGGGGAATCTGTAGCATCTTCCTGGTTTCATTCATTGGAATTTGGAATAGAGCGCATGAGTATGATCAGTGGTATCATGTGGTGCTTATCTCATCATGGTTTGTGCGTTCTGCATTGCTTCACTATATATCCAGCTGTATAAACGGATGCAGTGTATATGCTATGTAGAGTCTTGAGTAAGTCGCTCTGTATAACAGCTTCTGCTAAATGCCTGTAATGTAATCTGTGTAAACCCTCAAGTACTTAAACCATAACTATTTCAGCGGCCTCAGCGTGGATTATCGTGTGGTATCTTGATTTCGAGAACACCATCTCCTGAGAGAGTTTTTCTCAGACTCTGAGCTGCAGGTAGCCCTCGTCGCACCACTGAAACGTCTGAATCTCTGAAACGCAGGCTGTGATATTCGAGGCCTCGTCACTGAGCAGGCCTGTGATCGCTGGGCCTTCTGAGAGTTCTATGTGACAGTTTGGGGAAGACGGGGGGGGGGGGGGCGAGACTGCAGGTGTACTCATTAGTGTAGAGTGTGAGAAGGACAGGTGAGCTCACGCAGCCTGGGGGGAACGCCTGCACTGAGAGCTCAGAGAGTCTGTGATTGGCTCTCACAAACCGGACTCTCGGATAGATGGGAACGACTAGCACCGCTTGATAATGAACGGGTTTTTATTTTACACTGAGCTGATGATTTAGCTTGCCTGACAGGACATGCGGTGGGATTTTGTCGAATGCCGAACTAAAATCCTTAGATAACATACGAACATGCCTTCAGGCCTTCTGGCTCTCAAGGTGTTTCATGGTTAAGTGGACCCAGGTGGCAACGGCAGTGTCCGTACTGGGGCCATCGTCTGGAGACAAACCGGTATTAGAGATCAAGGGAATCTTTGACCTCCTTGCATAATCTACTGATGATGATTTTTTTCCAGACCATTCATATGAACTCGTTTGTGCCACCAGATGGTACTTGTTGTTGATGTTAGGACAGGGTATTGGTACCTGGATGATTATGGCTTTTTTCCACAGGAAGAGTATGGTGTGGCTACTGGTTAATTTCTGTAAAGGTGGGCACAGGACTCTGGTGTCTCTTCTACTTTGAATGTTTTTAAGAGGAATGTGGCTACACTTCTGAAAGAATACCGTTTCTCTGTTCAGTTAATTTGCGGATATTAGGACGACAGCGAAGTCTATGAACTATCACATATGTGTTAGTTCATAGGCATATGTTACCTGATAGTGTAATTACAATATGCTGTAAAGTACTACTGTAACTATACTAGCGACACTAGTTAGATTAACTTGGCAAACAGAATTACTTTTTTCCGATAATCCAAGGAAAGGAGATGCTAAGAGATACTAAGCCACAGAATTCATCCCGTTACTTTGTGAGGGATTCATTGTGATTCCATGTATTGCCAGACCATTCTTCTTAATTCCTCCTGACGTAGTCTTTCAGGTATTCCTAAAACCCGCGACGCTGTAAAATAACGTGATGCTCAAACCTCGCGTTATCCGAGATCTGAGGAGGGCCGCGATAAGACAGCTGACGCGCGACATCCCCAAACTCTCGACAGGGGCCTGTGGACGCGTGGCGTGTCCCTGCCCTGCGTCAGACACACACGCAGCTCAGCCCACCCGGCATCCCTCCTTTTCCCCTCAGTCAGCAAAGCCGCGGCGGCGGAGGTGTACACACAGTGGCCACCTGCTATCGAGCGCTGCTCTCCGGCCCGCGGCGGGGGGGACGATCGATGGCGATTGATGTTTCCCTTCTGGGCACGGCGAGCTCGGGCTGACCGGGACTTAACTGCTTTTCATAATTGCCATTAGACAATCTCGAGTTTTTAAAGTACTTGCGCTGTATTTACAGGCAGGAGCATAACTCAGCAATTTTTCTTGCGTCCGAGCTATGGAGAACCACGGCCCGCGCGGCCTGCTGAGTGTTTATCATTGCGTTTGGAAACGGCTCTGCCGTTTTCATGGAACGGATCTTCTAGGAATGCCTGCTTCTGTGTTTTCCGAAGTAAGAAATTTCCCTGATGGTTTTCTTGCTCGCACGGAATTCAATTCAAGTAATGTCCATGCGGTATTTTTTAATGGTCATTATGGTGAATGGACTGCATTTATATAGCGCTTTTATCCAAAGCGCTTTACAAATTGATGCCTCGCATTCACCAGAGCAATTTGGGGTTAGGTGTCTTGCTCAGGGACATTTCGACACGCCCAGGGCGGGGATCGAACCGGCAACCCTCCGACTGCCAGACCACAGCTCTTACCTCCTGAGCTATGTCGACCCATTAACAGCAGTCTGGTTTTTTTCTTGTTGCTGTCATCTGTATTCTTGTATTATTCTTTATTATTGTTGAGATCTGTCATTGTAGCCGCCGCAAAACACTGATGAGAGTTATGAAGGATCATTTCACTTAGAGCAATGGTAATGCCATTTGCATTGGCTACTGCGTGTCTGGGATTCAACGTTGTTTATATGTAACACTAAATAGTAATAAATAATAAATATTTATGTTGGGATTGCTATAAATCTAGACGGCATGAACGAATGATTTACTGTGAATCTTGGCTGCTTTTGGATATGTACATTTATATTCAGGTCGATGCATATTGAGCAGGTAGCTAGCTCGAAAGTCATGTTTTTACAAGATAACTGTGAAGTAGAATCAAGATGCCATAGTCTGCATTTTGATATGAAGCTCAGTGCTGTAAATATTTATCCTTAAAACAAAAGTGTTTGTTTTTCCTTTACAAACACAGTCATGCAAGGTACTGTGAGAAAGAAGTGCTTACATTGAAAAAAACAAAACAAAACAAAAAAGAACCAAACAAACAAAAGATCAAAAGGCAGATGTTGAATCCAAGCCTTAATCTTTGTGTAAAGGGCAATTTAAAATGCTTTGTTACCTGAAAGTCATTCACAGGGCACAGAGGCTGTTTTACAGTTGAGAGATGTTTGGTATAGTTATGGAGCCAAGGGTGTAACAGGGAAAGCTTCCCCAGGCACTAGCAGGTCCAGGGCGGTCCCTACAGGTGGGGTGTGTACTCGTGTATATCTGTGTGGGGCGACATAGCTCAGGAGGTAAGAGCGGTTGTCTGACAGTCAGAGGGTTGCCGGTTCGATCCCCCGCCCTGGGCGTGTCGAAGTGTCCCTGAGCAAGACACCTAACCCCTAATTGCTCCCAACGAGCTGATTGGTGCCTAGCATGGCAGCATTTCACCGTTGGCGTGTGTGTGAATGGGTGAATGAGAGGCATCAATTGTACAGCGCTTTGGATAAAAGCGCCATATAAATGCAGTCCATTTACCATTTACCATGGGTGTGCTTGTGTGTGTGTGTGTAATGTTTTCCCCTGCGCAAATAATTTCTAATTCCGACCCTACTCAGAGTACAGCATCGCTATCTCCATACACAAACTGCTGCTAGTGTTAATGAGTTTTCAGTCAGCAGGGGCCGCCGCGTTCAGGAGGAGTCCTCTAATGCTCTCTGAACGCAGGGGGACTCTGATTATGTCCAGCGTACGGGTCTGGAGGAGCGGAGGAGGCTCAGGCTGAGGGACTCACGCGCTCACGCACTGCCGCTAATGGAAACGCAATTTAAGATTCAAGTCCAATTTGCTTCCATGACCAGTGGGGCTAAAATGAAATGAGAGAGAATGGAAGCCCCCCCCCCCCCCCCCCCCTCCCCCCCTCACTCAAACGCACTGGCGCTGAAGCCTTTGATGTGAACAAAAGGAACATGGGCGGGGCAGGATTCCGTACAGAAGCAGCGTTGAGATCGACCGACTCGCCGTCCTGTTGAGTATTTTGGTCAGGTTCGTTCCTCTCCTGCCGTTTTTGGGAACGGGGGGGGGGGAACGGCGAAGGTAGTCGTTTAACGTTAACTGAGTTCCCCCCCCTGTGCCTCTCGTCCCTTTTTCTCTTTCCGGGGGGAACGCGAAGGGTTAACGGCGTAGCGTTCCGCCTGAGAGGCGACGGCGGCTGACTCAGGCTCAGCGCTAACGGCTCTCTCTCCCACACGCAGAGCCGCTGAAACGCATTAGCGGGAAAGCCGCCGCCGCCGCGGTGCTCTCAGAAGTGCTGCATGCTGGGGGAAAATGGATCGCCTCGCCGTTTCCTCCGCACGCACTCCGCCCCGCACGCCGCGCTTACACGCTCGCAGGAGTACGGAACGGGCACACACACACACACACGCGCGTATAGACTGCATAGACACACATTAACATTAACGCGTACGGATACGTTACATTTTAAACTCAGGATCGTTTGAGAGTGGAGATGAGCACATTGTTAGATGATGATAAAATGTGTACCCAAGTGTTTGATGTGATCGTTGTGCTTTCATACATCACTTGTGAGGGACGAATCCACTGACAGAGGCCATTTTTCCATATATGTCTTATGATATTTCATATGATCCATCAGCTGCATACAACATAAAGTCAATGTACTATGACTAAAATGCTATTTAATTGGGTATCTATTTTACAAATTTTGTTAAATTATTTATTCATTAAAATGGTGAGACAACACAAATTTGGCTACATTTGTTCAGCAGCAAGAACAAATAATTGTATAATTTTATGTGTGTGTGTGTATTTGTGTGAGTGTGTGTGTTTGTGTGTGCATGTGTGTTTGTGTGTGTTTTTGTATGTGCACGTGCATGTTTGTGTGTGTGTGCGTGCTTGTATGTGTGTGTTAGTGTGTGCATTTGCGAGCATGTTTGTGTGTGAGTGTGTGCATGTTAGTGTGTGTGTGTCCGTTTGTGTGTGCATGTGTTTGTGTGTGTGTGTGTGTGTGCATACATGTTTGTATGTGTGTGTATGCATGTTTGTGTACCTGTATGTGTTTGTGTGTATGTGTGCATGTTTGTGCGAGTGTGTTTGTGTGTATGTGTGCATGTTTGTGCGAGTGTGTTTGTGTATGTGTGCATGTTTGTGCGAGTGTGTTTGTGTGTATGTGTGCATGTTTGTGCGAGTGCGTTTGTGTGTATGTGTGCATGTTTGTGCGAGTGCGTTTATGTGTATGTGTGCATGTTTGTGCGAGTGTGTTTGTGTGTATGTGTGCATGTTTGTGCGAGTGTGTTTGTGTGTGTGTGCATGTTTGTGCGAGTGTGTTTGTGTGTATGTGTGCATGTTTGTGCGAGTGTGTTTGTGTGTGTGTGCATGTTTGTGCGAGTGTGTTTGTGTGTATGTGTGCATGTTTGTGCGAGTGTGTTTGTGTGTATGTGTGCATGTTTGTGCGAGTGTGTTTGTGTGTATGTGTGCATATTTCTCGAGTGTGTTTGTGTGTATGTGTGCATATTGCTCGAGTGTGTTTGTGTGTATGTGTGCATGTTTGTGCGAGTGTGTTTGTATGTATGTGTGCATATTTCTCGAGTGTGTTTGTGTGTATGTGTGCGTGTTTGAGTGATGAATCTCAACGCTAGCGGGGCAAGCTAACAGCTCAGCGTATCTCCATGCAGCCTTTACTCTTCCGCTGTGTGATATGTCGAGCATTATCCCCACATCGCCAGCACGTGTCACAGTTCTACCGGTGTCCGAGCTGTCCAGGAGCCGTCGCCATGGTGATTTATCGGCCCCGCCCGTCCTGCCGCCTCGCACGGCCCTTTCTCAGGTCCTCTCTCACTTTCGACTCCTGATCACCCCCACAACCGCACCCCCCAATCTCACTTTCAACTCCTGATCACCCCACACAACCGCACCCCCCTCCATCTCCCTTTCGACTCCTGATCACCCCCACAACCGCACCCCTCTCCATCTCCCTTTCGACTCCTGATCACCCCCACAACCGCACCCCCCTCCGTCTCACTTTCAACTCCTGATCACCCCACACAACCGCACCCCCCTCCGTCTGATTCACAGCCCCACACACACGTGAACTTTTCCCGCCGAAATACAGTCTCAGTGGCACTTCACGATAAGAGGATGAAAAAGAAACGCACAAATTATGTTTTCCATAATCGTTCAACGGCATGTTGCACTGCAATTGTAAGTAAGGAAATAACCATGTGTGTGAAGTAAACACACATCTTATAGACTTCTTACCAGGGATTTGTGGGCTGTGCTCACTTTGATTAAAACTGCTTAAAATGACAGGCTGTGTGTTATCACCTGTAAACTTTTTATCACTCAAAACTCACATAAACATTTGGTTGCAACGATAGTTAAACAGTTAAACAGTATTTGTGGATGACGGCAAACTTCAGTAAATATGCAACTCATTTTGAAACAAGCCTGGATAAAAGAGAAATGTTCTTTTTTTAATTCAAAGTGTTGAAGAGGCCCATTTGCACACAGCGGGACTAATGTACTAAAAACAAAGCTGGACAAGCCTTGTGGAAACGTACAAGCTGCAAAATTGGCTGTTGTGTTTCACTTATACTTTTTAATTAAGGAGCGCACTACCCTTGTTCAGAATACAGCGGCAGCATTAACTGCTGGGGTAAACAGTGGTCCCAGGCGATTAACACCTCTCTGTGCACTTAGCCACGGGAGATTGTTGGGATATATCAGCATAATTTCTCTCAATTATAAAATGAGAACCAGAGAGACTATAGTAGTGTATACAGTACTAGCACAAATTTATGAACTCTGTTTATTAATGCAATGTCTCCATAATTTGTGCCAGTAATACTTATAATATATAGCCCCGGACTGTTTTAAAGAACTTGACCCCCCCCCCCCAGCTTTGATTCTGCTTTTTATTCATTGACCTTTTGGTTTCTAATGGGCTTTTTTTACCCCTTCAATCCTCACCAAATCCCCCCCCCTTCTCTCTCCCCCTGTTGTCTCTCTATCAGTATGGATATGATGCTCATTTGTTGTAATAATTTCTTGTTTCATTTACAGAAGTCTGTGTATCAGTAATGCAAGATTCAGGATAATTGCCTTCAGGCATGCGAATCTGTGATAAAATGATCAAGTACAGTAATATACAGCGATATTCTAAATGGAAATCAAATAGGTCATTTTAATGCTCTTATAAAATGCTCAGTAATTTGGTTTGTGTGCATGTGTGTGTGTGTTTGTACATGTGCATGTGTGTGTTCGTGTGTGTATGTATGTGTACACGTGTGCGTGCATTTATTTGTGTGTGTGTGTGCATGCACTTGTGTGTGTGTATACATGTGCAAGTTTGTGTGTGTGTGTTTGTGTGTGCATATGTGTGTGCACATGTGTGCATGCATGTGTGTGTGTGTGTGTGTGTGTGTGTGTTTGCGTGTGTGTGAATATGTGTGTGTGACAGTGCTGGCCCTAGCCTTAAGGGGCCCTTTGCAGGATTATCACATATATACTGTATAAATAATATACAGTATATATGTGAAAAAGACGGCTTCTGCCACAAACGTGCTAGAAAAGAATACAAGCCACAGACCTGGCCAGCACACTGCACCCCTGAGCTTTCCCACGAGCAGCAGAACCCGAGCACATTCCTGGAGGAATAAAACTGCTGCTAGACCTTCTGCCGCTCTGCCCCATCCCGCTCACTGGACCTTTATTTGTTAAAAGCTTTCCGATCAATTTTTATCCCTCCGTGCAAAAAACTTGAGGAAGCGAGAGGTGTCAGCTGTTCTTCCTGTCACGTGACTGTGTGGCCGCACTGCACTGCATGCTGGGAGAGGTGTCAGCTCTTCTTCCTGTGACGTGACTGTGTGACCGCACTGCACTGCATGCTGGGAGAGGCGTCAGCTGTTCTTCCTGTCACGTGACTGTGTGACCGCACTGCACTGCATGCTGGGAGATGTTTCAGCTCTTCTTCCTGTCACGTGACTGTGTGACCGCACTGCACTGCATGCTGGGAGAGGTGTTGTTAGGCGTTGGATAGCCAATTGTAAACAAACCCTGATTGTTGCTGATGCAGAAGCATCAGAATATTGTTTGCTTTGAGAATGCGGTGGCTAAGACCACTTTTTTTTTAGCCTCCTTAAAATTATTCTGTCAGGAGATACCGAAGCCCCACGGGTTGTAAATCTTAGGACATTAATTTTAGAGCCCATTTAACCCCATATTTCAAATCCATATTTCCTGTTTCCTTCATGATCTACAGTATTTATGGTTAATTTCATATAGTCTCTTATTACAAAACCTTTGCACCACAACATGGAGATGAAAATCATTTACATCAAATGTAGTCTAATGCTATTCATGGGCTGGTACAAGCACGTACACTCACAGTATCTATTCTCTAAATATGTTCTGCAGTCGTTTAGTCCTCCCTACGGAGGTGGATCCTTTTTTTTTTTTTTTACACAAAAATACAGCCCTCGCCCTCCGAAATTCAGTGAGACAGTGTCTTTCATGGCCCGGCCCTAAAAAAAAGGGCGTGGGTTTGCCGGACCTGCAGTTCGCGGCGGTACGGGCGAGTTAGCTAGCAGCCTCCTCGTATCGTAGCGCTAACCTGCGCCGCGTTGAGGCCCGAGAGTCGGTTAGAACAGAGGAGCGATCGCAGAGCACCACAGCTGTGCAAACACCGCGCCGGAGGCCTCCTTTGTGTGCCGCTCCCTTTGTGTCCCTTTCCCCCTTTTATTTACCTGTTTATTTGGCGAGAGAGCGGGAGGCTAAGCCTAGGAGAGCAAACGAAATCGAGCGTCAGAGGCACCGCAGAGGAACACGGAAACCGTAGGCCGCTCCCTCCTGCAATTTTTATACGGTTTTCATCAATAAATAATTACAAAAAAAATTTTACGCTCCCCTTGATGGAATACATGAAGTGGAGAAGTAAGGGTAGGACTCCAGAAAGCCGGTCTATGAGGGACGTGAATCAAAAAAGAAAAAAAAAAACAACGGCAAGTAGCTGCACTGTGATGTTGTAGTCAGTGCCAAAAAAACAATTTACAACTGTTATCAGAACTTGCACATGTAGAAAGTCAATTAAAATTTTGTTCACAAAATTGCAAACTTGCAATTGCAGGGCCTGGTTTAGACCATTAGCACAAACCATCCGCCCATTATCTATACCCAATTCTTCCTGGTCAGGGTCATGGGGGGGATGCTGGAACATATCCCAGCAATGCATGCTGGGATATGTTCGGCAATCAATCGCAGGGCACACACACCATTGGTGGGTTATTGCTTTTACATGTGCTGAAAGGTTTTGCACCTGCTAAAGGTCCTAGGAAATCAGGCCCTTTGTTTTGTTGATCACTAGGAACAGATTAAAATACTGAAAACAATGATTGTATTGTGGTATATTCTTAAGCTAGCATCGCTGATGCAGCAGAGAGTAGTGTATAGCTTAACGCAGCATTATTTTCTTGACATATTTACCAGTGGCTAAATAATGCTAAAGGCAATTATTGTTTGTACCTAATCGTTTTCTCATCAGTTACCAATATCGGCACTGTATCTTGCTTTCAGGTAGACGCATCAACGAGAAAGTAAAACGTTCACCTCATTAATAAGATGAGAGACAATAAAGATGTATGGCTTGGCAGGCATTACATATATTCCATACAGTGGTAAGCACTGGAGTATGCATAACTGATTAAGGACTATATGTCTGAGTACTGGTGCTGGATATTAAATGCATCGTATAGGCCCTTGGTTTTCAACAGGGGGTCCACAGTTCCGTGGGGGCCCTTGAGGGTACTGTAGGGGGCCCTTGGTTAGATTTAATATGCAATGGCTTATGGAGTGGTGTACCCTGGATGCCTTTGAACCTGGGTTGGGGGTCCCTGCATCAGAATATATATGTATGTATGTTTATATAATAGGTTGTATACAATAAATGTAATCTTTGTAGGATAATTACTTATGACATAATAGTTACTGTATAATTTAATTTAGTAATATTTTTCCAATACAAATCATGTCGGATGCTGAGTTCCCATAACAAGTGTGTGGGCGATTCATTCATATCCCGTTGTTTGACACCACCAAGAAAACTCCCCCCCCCCCCCCAATTAATGGTGACCCTCCTGCTTTTCCGATCAATAACTTTCTGTAGCTCGGACGTGCCTATATTTAGACCGTTAAATGGATTCCTGAGCAGGGAAACGAGAGCCCATCTGTGGCGTCCCGATGTGCATTCCTGCTCCACGACGTGTGTGTGTGTGTGTGTGTGTGTGTGTGTGTGTGTGTGTATCTGTGTGTGTGTGTGAGTGTGTGTGTGTGTGTGTGGGTGGGTGTGGGTGTGTGTCTGTGTGTCTGTGTGTGTGTGTGTGTGTGTGTGTGTGTGTGTGCGTGCGTGTGTGTGTGTGTGTGTGTGTGCGTGTGTGCGTGCGTGCGTGCGTGTGTGTGTGTGTGTGTGTGTGTGCGTGCATGCGTGCATGCGTGCGTGTTGTGAGCTCTGACTCATTGAGAATCTGTCACTGCTGTGTGTGTGTGTGTGTGTGTAATGCACGTGTGCTTTGTCAAGGTCCACTGAGATTCCTTCCCCAGCTCATAGGCTGCTGCAGTGGGACGGTCCGGATGGGGGGGGGGGGTGGGGGGGTTTGGTTTTCGGGCCCCCCAAGACTGCGCTCGTTCACCCGTTTGTATGTTCTGGGCTGTGGGAACGAGGCGCGTTGTCGCCGTTGCCTAGAGGTGCGAGGTGTGTGTCGCTCACAGAAGGGCGACGAGAGGCTGACGCAGAGGCTTCCCTTCAGGAGTAATCTCCTCTACAGGACGGTTGCTTTTTTTTAGAGAAGCGGCGTGAAAGAGTCTGAGAAGAACGCTCGAAGAAACCCCCGTCCGCGTACGCAATTAATTCGCCAAGCACCGGCCACTCATTACGAACGCCATCTTTCTGGCTGCCGTACACTCACACTTGCAATAATCTGACTTCCATTTTGCATTCTTTGCAATATAAATAGATTTAAACCAGGCTCTGGGCTGTGTGTTTCATTTTCAAGTCTACTGGCTATTCAGCAGCTCGAGCCAACATGCGGTACACTGAAGGTATTACCATGAAGCGGTAGCTAAAAAAACATAGCCGGAGGTTAACCTTACATAATAAAGAAAAAATCATTAAAACAGTCCCTCATATCAGTACACGAGACACACCGGTGGATAAGGAAACAGATAAAGGGTTTACCGTTTCCACAGTAACAATCTACGCACAAAGCATGTAAAAACTCCCCATTAGTTATACACAGGATTATACAAAACGATTTCATGTGGTATGTAAAATAATGTTGCACTTTTATAGTCACTCAAAGAGACCGGTCGCATTGTTCTCTAAATAGTTTATGAACGTACCTACGGTAATTATGAGCACCGATAAGCTGCTTTTAATTGCCGGTAATATCATAACGACCTTATTCTTACATCAACAGGGCACAGTGTGATGTCAAGGAGAGTGTCTGAAGACCCATTTTTATTCTCCTGCTCGAGCTTGAGCTCTTGTCTGCGTGATGTTATTTAGCAAGGTTAAGTACACGATGTTATTTAGCGAGGTTAAGTACATGATGTTGTTTAGCGAGGTTTTGTACATGCATTATGTTTTTTTACAAAGTTAAGAACTTGGTAACCCTGAAAGGTGCCATATAAATACAGAATTTCTTCTATTGTGTATCTGTCAAAATGGTAACATATGTGTGATACATTTCCGTGTAAGGTCATGCACATATCATTTGAATGTGTGAAGTTGACGTTTTAAGCATGTAAATAGTCAACTAAATAGAAAATGGCACTATTTTACACACCTCTCTTGTGGCAGCTTTTCTTACCACACCCCCGCACCATTACACAGATAACGCAGTGTACAGTAAAGCCACTGCCTCTCTTCTTCATGTGACAATGACACTTCCCTCAGGATTCGACCAAAATTAATCCGATCAAAAAAAAGTGAATAATCATCTTTGAAAAGATTTAACAACTTATTTTTGTCACCTGGCATGGGTCATTAAGGCAGAGGTTGGCCTTTCATAACCAGGATAGAAAATGCGTTCAGCGCTGCATAACCTTGTTATCTTCGCAAGACATGCACACACACACACACACACACACACATGCACATGCACACACACACACGCAGACGCATACACACGCACACACACACGCACGCATGCACACACACACACACACACACACAAGCACATATCATGCCTTTGCTAACTACCTTTACCGCTCACCTTAGACCAAGGTGAGCAGTAGAAGGTGATATAGAATAGAAAAGTCTTTATTCCTCGCGCTCTCTACTCTTCTGTTGCATCGATAGTCAGGAAAATAAGGAAAACCATAGAGCGTTGTGTGACAGCGGATGCTCTTCAATGGCATTCTGTTTTATTTTGATTCGTAAACCACAGGATTCTACGTTTGATGATTTCCAGGAGGCTTACAAAATCAAATCGTTGTGAGCGAAACAATGTATGAATGATTGAAATAACAACAAAACAGAACAGTAGCCCTTTGGAAAATGTGTGTGTGTCTGTGTGTGTGTGTGTGTGTGTGTGTGTGTGTGTGCCTGTGTAAGATTTAAGAAACAAAACAGAAACACAATTCAGTAATGCAGTTTTGAAACAGTGTTCTTTATTGTTACATTATAAGCTGAATGTTGCAGTTAAATTCAGTCTGGGCATTTACCATCCATCTCTTAAATAAATGATTAAGGCTACAGGTAGAGTTGGGCCAGTACCCAGAAATACCCTGGGGGTATATAAAATAGAGGATATTATTTTCAATACTGTCCAGGCTGCCATTTTTATAGTGTATGCATTTTTATGTATTCCTTTAAGCAGCATATTTTCACACAGTGCTTCCACTGTTTACAAAAGCATGCCAATGGTAGTGTTCTGCAGATTCTCAATTTACCACTTAGCTCATGCTGGAATTTTTCGTATATACAAGTGCATGTCGGATATTATAGTCCAATAATAATAATAATAGAGGATCTTTGTTTCCATGTTCAGTTACAATTTTGGTATTTCCCATGCACAATGTAGATGGAATCCATTTGGAGTAACGGTTTGCTAAATATTTTCTTATCAGTAACGCACTGTTCAGCAGAGAAATAAGTCTGAAAAAAAGGAGAATATTTTACCCTTAACTGATGGACATTTCTCAGGGGGAGAAAATTACCATCACATAAATTCAGAATATATGCTTGTTTTAAACTTTTAGCCAATTTGGTGAACACATCCTTCCGTTCATTATTTATACCCGCTTATCCTGGGCAGGGTCGCGGGGGATGCTAGAGCTGCATTCATTTTTTAATATAAGTTGTTATTTTTGGGTTGTGTCAGGAATTTTTTTCACGTACACAATCATCTGTAAATTATCTGTAGTAAAGTTGAATGTTCATGCACACGAATGTGTGGGATTCCATGTGATTTAGCTTGGACGCCATCGCGCTTGTACTGCTCTGTTTCGTGCGTACTGCACTATACATACTGCCTTTTGAACACCGAGGTCCTCGGGTTCCGCCTGGGTGCGAGAAGAGCTCATTAATCTCTGATGCCCGTGGCCATCAGTCTCTAATCAGTCCAGCGGGCCTCACCCCTTTCCTCTCTTTCCCTTTACCTCTCTCACATGTCTGCACTTTCCCTTCCCTTTGTTCTGCCCTTGCCACCCCCTCCTTTACTCCTTTTACTCCTGGTTAGCTGACAGTCCGGTTGGCACCTTGTAATCTAAACTCTCTCTCTCTCTCTCTCCCTTTATTTCTGTCCCTCCATTATGGGGGTATCCGTTTCTCTCCTTCAGTCCTTCAGACATCTCTCTCCTCTCTTTCTCTCCTCGCTTCCTAGCCCTCCGACATCCACTTTTTTTTCTTTGCCCTCTCTCTTTCTCCTTCTCTCCCGCTTTGTATCATTGTCTTAATTTTTCTCCCTCTAACTTCTCTCTCCCTCCTTTGCTTCTCTGCCTCTTTCTGTTCTGCTTTTCTCTTCCTGCTTTCTGTCTGGCTCTCTCTATCCCTTTCTCTCTCTCTCTCTCTTCCGCTCCCCTCCTCTCTGGGCACAGCAGATGATGTGATGTTCCCCCGGCTCGATAGCACGCTCACTTAATGACTCCAGTCTCCATTCACATCCTGCTGTTTAGTCGTCTCCCATCAACAGGCTGAAGCCGGAGGGAGAGCAGCGGGACAGGGGAACCCGAAATGTCAGTCAGCCTGGGAGGCGGAGCCTGGAATCCAGGGAAGGGGACTGTCAGTCAGGCAGGGAGGCGGAGCCTGGAATCCAGGCAAGGGGACTGTCAGTCAGACAGGGAGGTGGAGCCTGGAATCCAAGGCAGGGGAGCTGTCAATCAGACAGGGAGGCGGAGCCTGGGATACAAGGCAGGGGGCTGTCAGCAGGCAGGGGGGCGGAGCCTGGAATCTAAGGCAGGGGAGCTGTCAATCAGACAGGGAGGCGGAGCCTGGGATACAAGGCAGGGGGCTGTCAATCAGGCAGGGAGGCGGAGCCTGGGATACAATGCAGGGGGCTGTCAGCAGACAGGGGGGCAGAGCCTGGAGTCTAAGGCAGAGGAGCTGTCAATCAGACAGGGAGGCGGAGCCTGGGATACAAGGCAGGGGGCTGTCAGCAGGCAGGGGGGCGGAGCCTGGAATCCAAGGCAAAGGACTGTCAGTCAGTCAGGCAGGGAGGCGGAGCCTTGGATCCAAGGCAGGGGACTGTCATTGAGACAGGTTGGCGAAGCCTGGAATCCAAGGCAGGGGGGCTGTCAATCAGGCAGGGAGGCGGAGCCTAGAATCCAAGACAGGGGACTGTCTTTAGGTAGGGCTGACAGGTAGGAGAGCAGAACTAACAGCACCAAAGTGCCAGGATTTGCTGAGAGTCTTGTCTTCCTTGATAACCAGGTGTGATGGTGAGATTTTTGCTTTTACCGGAAAAAAAATGCTGTGAGGTGAAAATCTCTCGGATGGCAGATCCGAATGCTGGCATGTCATAGAAATGTGGCATAAACATGCTGCAGTCCTCAGTGTAGTTTTTCAGCATCTGGAGGCCTTTTCTATTTATAGGACCCACAACACAGCTAGAACCATTCTAGCTCACACAATTAACACTGCTGTGACAAAGGAGAGGTTGTTATCCAACCTTAACTGAATTTTATCTTGGTCACACCACAGTTTATGAGCAAATCGCAAATTTTCCTCCCAGAAATTGGTGGCAACGCCTGTATTAATGGCTACAGGACCATGTCCAATGCCTTGGAAGTGCAGGAGGTGTTGACGTCACTGATACCTGTGGCTTCTGATAATAGCAGCTTGTGGAAATTGTCCTTCCATGACAGTACAGACATTTAGCAGATGCTCTTATCCAAAGCAGCTTACGCAACTTTTAATTGTTTTTAGACATACAATCCATTCATACAGCTGGAAACTAGCTGAAGCAGCTTAAGTGAAGCAACCTTGATCAAGGGGTACGAACGGCAGTGTCCTACCTGGGAATCGAACCTGCAACCTTTAGGTCACAAGCCCAGTCACCCCCCCTCCCGCCCCCACACACCCATTGTACTCGTCTGCATTTGGGCTCCAGCCGGTTGCTGGTCTGTCCCGGTGAAGGTCCTACCATTTCCGCCGTCACCCCGCCCCCCCCCCCCCCCCCCCCCCCACACCATCCTGGGCCTTCCGCCAAACAGGCACAGTCAGCGTCGATCCGCTTTCCCGATGCGGGGGTGGCGGGGAGGGGGGGGTGAGGGGGTTCCTTGAAGGGCAAGGCTAAAAGCCGCTCGAATGTGGCGCTGCCTCCTGTATTAAGCCCTGAATAATTTACGGCCCGGAGCTCTCACGGTGAAAAAGGAGCTCTTAACGAGGCGGGCGGGGTCCTCTCATTCAGGAGAACTTCTCAAGCAGATATCGAAGTTGACGTAGAGGGCTATTTGAAATTAATGCGCTGCGAATTCGCGTTCACGTGTGCTTTTTTTTTTTTTGTTTACGGTCCTGGCGCGGGTGTGTGAGCTACAGAGGACGTAAAAGCGGTAAGAGACAGGCCTGGCTATTTAAGGTTCGATTGATTCCCTTTTCAGATTTGTACCGTATCAATGAATTGCTGTGGGGGTGTTGCGGTGTGTGTGCTTGTTCCAGCCGGTTGGTCAGGGAGCCCCTAGAAGTGTCAGGGCTGATGCGCTATACCTCTGGGGCGACGGGAGCAGAGGCAAGCGCAGTCAGTCTGCAGTCTCACAGTGAAAACGGAAGGAAGTTGTCAGGGCTCACAGGCGCCAGTGTCCCCCTAAAGTGAGTGTGTAACCTGGCAGCCTATAATGCTCCCAAGGCACATATTCCCCCAATAGGATCCCTATTGTATGACTCAGAAGCTGGTATTGATTATTGATTAAAGCTATTTTAATTGTGAGGTACTGCAAAGCTTGAATGTGACATAAAGCTCATACAAATGTGAAAGGGTGATGCCCCGTGGACCGATGTACAATTATGCATGCTGTCAGTCACCAGTTTGCACGAAGCCTTTGCTCCATGCAGAAAAACGATTGGTTCATATCAGTGAGTCATATCATGTGGCTCCACCCATTTATGGGGTCGCAATCTCTCCCCCGTCATTACCCGTAAATAAAACGGACAAAAAAATGCCTGTTTTATATAAACATTATTTTTCTCCTCCTCTTGTCTATTCACCTATTTGTCTCAACATGATATGCATGCAGTCTAAATGTTTGGGACTGATAGATTCATGAGCTAATCAGGAGGGACACATGGCTATTTTAAATTAATCTGTATATATTTGTTATGTTATTGGCTTGATCTAGTGCCTAACAGGAATATGTGTGATAAAGGCTACATTAACATGGAAATTTATGTTCAGAATTGACATTGAAATGCACAGCCAAAATGGTGTCTTTGGCACTAGACAGCACCTGAAATGAAAGGGCCAGCATTGTTTGCGTGTGCTTGTGAGTGTGTCATGTCAATATTGAATATTTTCTTTTTTGAAAAATCACCATGTGAAAGCAATACCATCTGCTATGTTTGTCTCTGTGTTGTACAATCTTTCATAGAATATGTTGTAACAAATATAATACCCAATCTTGTTGGTGTGTGTGTGTGTGTGTGTGAGTGTTTGTTTGTTTGTTTGTTTAAAGGGTTAGGCAAACATTCTTAACTATAAATGACTTCCACATCTCTCAGTATTAACAAACCTTAAAGCTAAAATTTAATATGCATACAGTATCTAATAGGAACTTCAATTTTTCTGAAAAAAAAAAGTGTTTGAACATGAACCCTAGAGAAAGTAATTTGTTGACTGTACTAATTACACATGGAAAAGGCCCTTTCAAAGCATATTTACAAATGTTCAGCATATACAATATAATCTAAGGCAGTCCCTGGGTTTTATTATTATTATAATTTATTTTTGCAAATCCCTATTTTCAGAAGACTACCTATTAGCAGTTTGTCTATAAAAAGCACCGAACAGATGTTTTTAATGCAACAAAAATAAAAATGATAGACTACAGTTTTCCCCAAGGATATAATTATATTAATCTTAGGCTGTGCATATATTAAGAAACTTCATTCAGAGCTTTGAAATCTTGTTAAAAAAAAAAAACAGTTCAATGTTTTTTTGCCACTCATTGCACATCCTTTACAAATATGTGATATTTTTTTCTAGGCTTAAATTCAATAGTCTGAAAGCTATTGAAAGCTATGGGGCGACACAGCTCAGGAGGTAAGACCGATTGTCTGGCAGTCGGAGGGTTGCTGGTTCAAACCCCGCCCTGGGCGTGTCGAAGTGTCCTTGAGCAAGACGCCTAACCCCTAACTGCTCTGGCGAATGAGAGGCATCAATTGTAAAGCGCTTTGGATAAAAGCGCTATATAAATGCAGTTCATTTACCATTTAAAGCTGAAGTGTCCGTGGCACTTTGACCCAAATCCCAGCAGCCATTTTGCTCTTGTTGGCTTCCATTTCAGTACAATGGAACTCTTCAGCACTAGGCCGAATGGGTGTTTTTCAAAATGGAGTCATGTTCAATTCTGATTTTAATTGACTGATAGAACAAAGGCAGCTGCAGGTGCAGGAGATTCTTTAAATCACTGCAGTTTCCTCACTGTAGTTAAGAAAATCATACTGTAGTGTAGTTCTTGTTGTACTGGAAGACACTGACCAAAAATTCCTGTGTATTGTTAGATGTCATTATTAGTATTCTTTTTGGACTAAATTCTGACTCCATGTACTACAAAGGTCTCATAATAACTCAAAAGGTCTTTAAAGGTGTTATGGTGAATGAAAGAGGAACCGCTTTTTTTACGTACAAAGATTTCCATGACACCGACGATACCTATCTTTGCTATTAATATATTCTGAAATAAGAAAAAGAAAATATATTAAATACTGTGCACAGCCAGTAAAGAATAAAAAAGTCTATGTGATTAAAAGCTAGTGGTGCAGTAAGAGAGTCTGCTACATGGACTAGATCAGCACGTTGAGGGACTATTAAAGGGGAATTAGGGAGCGGGTGACATTGTCATGAGTATTTTCGGCAGAGGGTGACACTGCAGTCCGGCGAATTTGAGACGAGGGGTTCCGCTGAGCCCTTCGGGAATGGCGGGGCGTGGGGGTGGGGGGGGGGGGGGGTGGGGCGGGGGAGGTCACAACCCTCCGTTTGGTGGCATTAAATTCCGCCACTTCAGGTGAGACTGTGCAGCAGGGATCGGGGGTGCAGGTGAGGTCACTGCGGGTGGTGACATCACTCCCGGGAGTCAGGGGAAAGACTCTCATTGGTTCCCTGCGCTGAGGAACTTGTCTTTATAGCTCAGTAAGCTAACACTGTCGCGTGTGCTGTAAGTGTGCACAAGCATACAGCTTTGAGTCACTGTCCAGGCCACAGGAGGAATAGCGAACAGACAGGGTGGGTGGCATGGCATGCACATAGATATTGCAATCTGGCTACAATCAATTCACACCAGTATATTCACACCAGTGTATTATTTGGCGTGAATTGATAATCGGTTTGAGAGACGTGTGCAAAAGTACACCAAAGCAAGAATGGTTTGGCCTTAACTTTTACCAAGGATCTTGGGGCACTGTTACCCTTTTTTTGGTACCCATAGTTATGCGTAATCCGCCCTTACACATCACATAGGATCATTTTGTGACTTTTGTATAAAGTAATCACCACTACCCTAGGAGTTAAAAGGACCTGTTACAGTTCCTACAGTAGGGTATAGGTTGAGAATTAGCCTTTGTGAAGACTGTTGAAGCTGTCAGCAGTACCTCCTTTTTTATGCAGCATAATTTGCTCCATTTTAACAGCATTTGGTTTTTTTAACAACGAGACACTGATTGAGTTGCAGAGGTTAACAGCTGAGGTTGTGAGGTGTCTTCGGTTTAAAGATGACAACATTTTTTTTTTTGGAGGTTTGTGGCCCCGTTTACTTCCATTTTATCTCCTCCGTTGTTCACCGAGTCCCCATGCAGGTTCAATAGCATCCAGGGGACCCTCCATCATGAGTATGAAAGCGTAATATTTTTTGAAAAAGGGTTTGTATCGATCGTGGCCCAGCGAAGTGGGAGTGGGGGTGGGGGTGGGGCTGAGGGGGTTGGGGGTTGGGGGTTTATGTGTATCTGTACATGAGCCAGCTGGCCAGGGACTACCTCCGGTACCTTCAAAGACCCCCGCTTGTTGAAAACTCAGGCGTTAGGGCAGTTCCTGATTCCTGGGTCAATCACTGTTATGGGGTACGCCGGTTAGGAGAATCGCCAGGGTACAGGGCATCAGGTTTATGCATGAGTGGTCCCATGTTTGCTTTATACTGGGCCTAGTTGTGTAACGTTCTCCAAAGTAGCCACATTGCATTTGGATATGTGGCTTCGGGCTTTAGGGAGGAGATATGGGTGAACATACACTTGTTCCTGGTTATGGTTATACACTTTGATGTACGTCGCTCTGGATAAGAGCGTCTGCCAAATGCCTGTAATGTAATGTAACATAAGAATGTCTATTAAGCTTTATTTATACAGGGTAAGTTGACTGAGCATGCATGCTCTTTTACAGCAACACCCTGCTTAATGCCCCTCCAAGAAGCCTAACCTGCCTGTCTTTAGATTGTGGGAGGAAGCCAAAGTCAAGTACGCAAACTCCACACAGAAAAGCCCCAGTCACGATTCAAACCCGAGACCTTCTTACTGTGAGGCCACAGTGCTATCCAACACTAGATAGTCTCGTCATTTTACCTAGACTCTCGAGCCAGAGTTAAACCAGAAAGGAAAATTGAAACTGTTATCAAGCGTTTTTGATCAGACCACCATGTATTTATAATTGACAGTATATAACCCTTTATAGCTTATAAACCGCCTATAAACAGTTTATAACTGTAAATAACGGTTATAATTAAGCCGAAGGTGCGGACGCAGCACAGTGGACGACGGTTCACTGTTCAACCGAAGGGGCAGGGAGCGTGAAAAGATCCTTAACAAAGGTAAAAGGGAGAGCGCTTAAGAGGAGAGGTTGGCTCATAGCGCAGTCACATAAACTATGGCGCTGACGTTTCTCATCCCGGTCTAATGAAGAGGAGCGTGGAGCCGGCTCTTTCTGCGCCGGGTCACCGGGGGAAGGGGGGGGGCGGGGGGGGGGGGGGCTTCTGTTGGCACTGAAACGGTTTCGGCACTTCGGCCATCCCTCTCGAAATTTCCATTAGCGGTCCTCGTTTTTAAAAGACGGGCGAAGAGGCCTGCTCCTGCTCCCACAGGGGAGCCTATCAGAGAAGAGCTTTTTTTTTTTTTTTCTTCGCGAAGACGTTTTCGTCTCGTAGCGACGCTTCATATATCGTACGAAGCCGAAGCTCTAATTGAAAATTTGACTCTCGGAGCACTTACAACACTCCCATTAAGCGGCGAGTTTCGCTTTTTCCCACAAGTGATCGGTGATGGAGGTCCACTCGTGGTAATAAGTTAATGAGAAGAACGGGGCATCGGAGCAAGCGAAAGTAATGGGACGGCAAAGCTGCTTTCTGAAGCTGATATCAAAAGCAGTTTGATAGTTTAGCGACGAAGAGGGTTCATTTCTGACATCGTTTTTTTTTTTTTTCATGATTCATTGATTTAATCAATAATTCAAAAGGTAATTTTAGTTCTGCAAAGCAAACGAAATCCCAAGCGCAGGCATTAACCATTACGGTACGGTACGGTCGTCTGGAGTGCGGGACGAGATTAAGATTCCAACATGGCAAAGCTCGCACCGTATAAATTAGCGAGCCATTATCTGTTTTCAGTGCGGCGGCTAAAATATACAGAGACCACGATTACGGCTTATGTTGTAAAATCAAATGAGCGAACTGGGGGACCGCCATGTTGTGATTTGATCGATTTTCTCGTTCGCTTCATTTTTATAAGCCTACAAAACAGAACCCTTTCTTTTCAGCCCTGGGCTATTTTGCGCTTGGATTAGGAGGGTATTTTCAGCCGATTTGTCAGTAACACATCTCCTCCTTTTGTGGGGGCGGGAGTGCTATGTGAATGACCCCTGAGCAGAATGCTTTGTTGATCGAACGCTCTGTACGGACACAGATAGGCTACGGTGATTTTCCTGTATATCGCATCAAAGCACGTGCTGTGGTCACACTAGAGGTCTTAAGGTTATTTACCGACAGTTTATGGTGTCAGGCAGCCTGTGCTGGGAGGAAAGGTTATCAGGTCATATCTTTTTCCTTGTTTCGCTATGAAGGCAGACCGTGGCGTTTGATGATTTAATACTTTTTTTTGTTTCTTAATTAGAACGTTTCGACAGGCCGAGTCATCTAGTATGTACAACACAATGCGACTGAAGTGAAGCGGAAACGCCGGAGGATTGCGAGTTCACGTCCGTCTCGCTGGTGATGCCTTAAGCTTTCGCTGTAAGGCTCTTTATTTGAACAAGATTCAGTGGATAAACTAATCCCCCCGCTCGGTCAGCTCATGAATATTTAAAGGCACGTTCCCTCTTCTCGTAGATTCATCATCCATCTCTGGCTGGGATTCTTTTTTGGTTTGACTCATCTCCTGTAAAGCAAAATGAGGATTTCGGTTTTCGTCTGAGTCGGCACACAGGCACTTATTGTGCACACTGGGCCGTCCCCCTTGTTTAATCGCTGTTCTTAAAACTAGCAGCCGAGCATCCCCCCTCACCCCCCCCCCCCCCAACCCCCGCCCTCGGGCAGTTTGTCCTTTGCGCTCAGGTTTCTCAGCAGGCTCACCCCCCCCCCCCACCCCACTGCCCCCCTCCCTTCCCCACCCCCCCCTTCCTGACCCATCGGCTTTCCGATTACTCAGGTTTAAGTAATGCCCTCTGACTTTGGCTGTGGGTTTTGGCGACTGGGTCGTTGCATTTGTGTGCATAGTCATTGCCGTTGTTTTATTTAATTTTTTTTACGTTGTTGCTTTTGCTGCATCCCTGCTGGAGTTAACGCGTCTGCTGGTACCAGCACTGCTCATATTCAGTTTTTTTCATATTCTCTTAACCTGAAATATATATATATTTTTAAAAACTTTACAGGGAGGTGACATCGAAATAGTAAGAGCACATGATTGGTTGAATGGTTGGGTTTTTAGTTTTTTTTTTTGTTGCCTTTTTTCTCTCATTTTCTCCCCAATTTAGTTGTTATATCAATTCCCCGTGTGTATCACACAGTCCTGGTTGATGCGCTATCCTCTGTCGGTCTGGGGAAGGTGTAGACTACCACAAGCCTCCTCCGATACACGTGGAGTCGCCAGCCGCTTCTTTTCACCTGATAGCGAGGAGTTTCACTAGGTGAGCGCAAGGTGCGCAGAGGTTCACGCTACCTTCCCCAGATCCCCTCGCTGCTGAACAGGCGCCCCGACCAAACCAGTAGGAGTCGCTAATGCAACGATCAGGACTCATACCCTCACCGGCTTCCCACCCGCGAACACTGCCGACTGTGTTCGTAGGAACGTCTGACCGAGCCGGAAGTACCGCTGCCGGGGGGATGGTTGGGTTTTAATGCCGAAGATAAGCCGCAGTGGTGGTCAGTAGGCACTCTGCATCAGTGAGCTTTAACGCAGAGTGAGTGGTAATGAAATGCAGATGTGCAGACAGCCATTAACAGCAATTTTTTTTAAACCCAAAAAAATAAACATTGCGACCGCGTTTTTATTATCGCCTGAACAAAATCACAACCTTTACTGCAACATCGTCGCAGGCAGAACGCGAGAACGTTTAACGGGGAATACATTTGACTCGGGTAATTTAAAAAAATAATAAATTTCAGCGTCCTCTCCAGAGCCAAATAACCTTTGAGAAAAGAGAATAACAGGTTTTTCCCGAGTATTTAGCGGGTGGGCAGAAATGGCATGTGTTGTGATGATTGTAGATTCACACAGTTTACGGGATATTTAAATGCCAAACTGAGTAAATCAGTGCAGCAGAAGAATGGTAATAGTCCAGAGAGGCATCATTTTAGGTAAATGTAGCCCTCGGTACAGCAATAATGACCTTTGACCCGGAACTCCTTGCGCATCCTGCATCACAATATAATTCTACACCAGTGTGAGACTGAATGATGCCGGTGGCCATTGGCACAAGGGAACACAAAATTTAAACCCAAGAAAGAGTGGGGGGGGGGGGGGGGGGGGGGGGGGGGATACAAACAAAGAAATCATAAATTATACTTTCTTTGGGCAATTTGTTTAAGTCACACATGATTGGTCCAGCAAAGGGCTGGATTTTCTCCACTGAGGAAAAACACTGAGATTTAGACCGCAAAGCAATCATTCACTTTAAGGAACACTGACACAGTAAATTAATTACCATGTTTTCTACTGGAAATGTTGTAACACTTTTTTTTAAATTTTCCCTTCAACAGCTGAGTTTTCATAACGTGGTGCAAGGACTACTGCAGAACCTGCAGGGCATTTGTGTTTGTTCAGATAAGTGTGTGATTCTTTGTGTGTGTGTGTGTTTATGTGATGATTCATGTGTGTGCGTGATGGTTCATTGTGTGTGTGTGGGTGTGTGTGTGCCTCCACAGCCACATGAAGTGGCACCAGCGTCGCTGTGTGTGTGTGTGTGTATATACCTGTGTTTGTGTGTGTGTGCGAGATGCTTCATTGTGTGAGTGTGTGATGGCTCATGTGTGTGTATACCTGTGTGTGTGTATACATGTGTGTGTATACCTTTGTGTTTGTGTGTATGTGTGTGTGATGGTTTGTGCATGTGTGTGTGATGGTTCATGTGTGTGTATGTACCTGTGTGTGTGTGTGATGGTTCAAGTGTGTGTGTGTGCATGTGTATACCTGTTTGTGTGTGTGTGTGTGTGTGTGTGTGCATGTGTATACCTGTTTGTGTGTGTGTGCATGTGTATACCTGTTTGTGTGTGTGTGTGTGTGTGTGTGTGCATGTGTATACCTGTTTGTGTGTGTGTGTGTGTGTGTGTGTGTGTGTGTGTGCATGTGTATACCTGTTTTTGTGTGTGTTTGTATATAGCTTTTATTTTCTACATCAGCACTTCTCTTTTTCTTTTATAAATTTGACACCCATGTAAGGCTGAGCGTGTCCAGTCCCCACCCTAATGTGGAATGGCCGACTGCTTGCAGCCGCAGACACGTGCATGCGCCAGTCCCGCTGCCGATTCGAGAGAGTGTAGAGAACCGCAGACAACCGCGGTTCTTCCCCCGAAACACGCGGTATCACCAGTCTGCTTATTTTCACGCCACAGACTACGGCTTGTATAGACTGGAGTCGGAGGAAGACCTTTCATACTCGGCTTTAGCGTGCGGTCCACGATGTGATCGACCAGCAGGGGTCGCTAGAAAACTGGGTCCCTAACTGACTGAACTCTGTAATGCTCTGGGCAATGCAAACAGCAATTTGGGCATCGCCCCTATGGAGCTACCTATACAGTTTTCACTGGCATGGCCCAAATTCAGTCCAGGACTGTGAGGCTCATCCATACCCCACACCAGGGTGCCTTAACTGAACCACCCAGCAACCCCTCAAACTCTCAAACTTCTTCATAGCTCTCATTCTCTAGTTTCACTGGTTTCAATTATACAGTATTTTAGGAAAACAGGTAGTGTCGCATGAATCACCCAATTATGGGAGACAAGATAAAACGAACAGACCCGAACTTTTTCGAAAGCAGTTTTCTGTGTCCGCTGTGGCTGTAAACAAAAGTAAGCCAAAATAAAGCCAGCCTGTACGTGCTTTCAGCATAATGAACCCAGTGGAACTTTTGTAACTTTTTTTTGGAATATACCGTAGGCTTTCAGGTGAAAACCTGGCTACGTTTGGTTGGAAAGTTACCATTTTCTAGCCGACTAGGAAATAGACAATAGTGAAAATCCACGTTCAGAAAGTGGAAGTCCTCCCCGGTATTTGGTTGCAATCACCTGGATTTTCTAATTGGCACAATTCTTCAGCCAGGAGGATAGAACTAATTAGTGAAATCAGCTGGTTGAGTTGACAGGTGGATTGAAGAAACACATGGCAGAACTCTTACTTTCTGACCCCTGGACTTTCCACCTCTGTCCATGGCACCAGGCTCCTTGCTGCCAACTGCAGTGAAAGCATAACATTTTCGTTGGCTGAGATATGAGATGGTTAAGTGGCCATAACGAAGACTAAAGCTGTAATTTATGCAGGATTTCTTCTTCCCTTCATTTTCTTTATGCTCGTGTGAGTCGTCACGGTGACAGTTATCTCAGAGGTAGGCCAGACATCAGGTGGGACAAGCAGTCTGCGTTTAATATCATGAGCGCTATGAAATGATACTAATTGGGAGGGAAATCGCACCACGGGATAACCTTTTCAAACGCAGAGACAGTGTGGTGCCATTTAGTCCAGAATTCTTTCCTCTGACTTAGAAAGTGTGATCACTGTACATTTGTCGCGAAAGAGCACGCACTAATGTTTTTTTTTTTTTTTTTTTTTTTTTTTTAAGCATTTCAATGTTGCCTTCATCCAAGCCTCTGCCAGTCGCATATTCCTAACATGTACATGTGGCATCTGCGACAAATTAAGAACGAAACGTACCGTGTTTCTCTACTGAAGTGCGGGAGAAATCCAGAGGGGGGGGGGGGTGAAGCAGTTCATTACTCGTTCCATCATAAGTATGGTGTGTGTGTGTGTGTGTGTTTGATAGCGTTCCCTTGTGAGTTGGGCTGATGTCAGAATAACGTGCTGATAATGCGGATGGCTGAGGGAAGGCGTAGCATCAGATACGGGAAGCCTTGTAGTGCCATATTCCTCGGTGGCTAAAACATATTCAGCGTAATCTCTCAAATATGTTTCTGTTCATGAAACTGCCTGTGTCCACAGCTGTTTACAAAAGTGTTTGATATGTCGTACAGCCACTGTATTTTGTGGTGAGATGTCACTGTCACTGTATTATAGCAGTACATTCCCGGAAATAGAATGTGATGGAAGTTAAATCCGAACAAGTTTGGCAGTGTTTTCAGCAGGATGAACCTATTCTGGGCATTATTTAAAAAAAAAAAAAAAGAAGAAAATTAGTCAGAGATACTTACGTGAGTCAAGTGAGTCCATTGGACTAAAACTATAGCATACGGTATGTAGAGAACAGAAATATTTTTAAAAGGAGCACATTGAAGATGCAGCATTATCTTGGTAAAGTTTATGGAAACATGGGAACTGGCCGTAGGCAGTATCGTTCTGTGTTACTTCAAATCGTCTCTTTCTTCGACAAATCTCTCTCTCTTTCTGACAGCCCTGTAACAAGATGACCTTAAGAAGTTATCAGAGCGAACAAAGACGCTGTGCAGTAAGATAACAGCCCTCCCATGACTGCGATGCATCTGTTTACCAGCCTTTGGCCGTTATGTGAATGCAGTTTGTCGTAAATTCACCCGGCGAATTCACCTTCTTCTCCGTCCCTCAGGACCCAACCGACACACACACACACACACACACATCTGATCAAAAAAGACAATGATCGTCTTTCAAAACGATTTAACAACTCGCTTTTGTCACTTTTCTCTCGCCTGGCTTCATTCATCGCAAGGTCAGAGGTGGGCCTTTCATAACCAGAACAGGAAATGTGCCTGTTTGACAGTGAGCGCTAAATAACCTGGTTATCTTCAGAAGACACACACACATGTGCACACACGCACACACACATGCACATGCACGCACACACACTCACACACACACAAATATGTCCTCTCAAACACACACACACACACACGTGCGCACAGACACTCTCTCTCACACACACACACACACACACACAAGTATGTCCTCTCAAACACACACACACATATATGTCCTCTCAAACACACACACACACACACACACAGATATGTCCTCTCAAACACGCATC
This sequence comes from Anguilla anguilla, assembly GCF_013347855.1. Classification (NCBI taxonomy): domain Eukaryota; kingdom Metazoa; phylum Chordata; class Actinopteri; order Anguilliformes; family Anguillidae; genus Anguilla; species Anguilla anguilla. The sequence goes on from NC_049211.1 coordinate 4,871,899, forward strand.
CCTCAGCAGTAAACTGTAATTTCTCCTCCAAGGCTGTGGCAGTACATATTGCTAACCTATTGATTGAATGCCACTGGAACAAGAATTATTCCCAGCCATACATTGAATGCTCCATGCCTACCATGGTTTTTTTCTTTTTTTGTTCACTTATTATTTTATTTAACTAATTATAAATAAATAAAATTTGAAAAAAAGCAGATCCTTCCCATGATTACCCTGATTGTAAAAAAATGAACAGCTACACCATCAGTTAGACTTTGACACTAGCATTGCATTATTCATTTTCTGAGCTAACGCCACCATTTAACAAACCTCATTTAAATAAACGCATTTAGCAAAGCTTTCTGTACCCGTCAACCAGCCAGCTTACTCTGTGGCACACTTTGCAAAAGGCCAACCAAAATACCTGCTTTCCTATTCCTATTGCTCATTCAGAACATGCTCGACGTGTGTGTGTAACAACTGCTATTGATCGCTCGCTTCGTAATAATTCTGATGTCCCGGAGACACACAATTACTGAAAGTGCTGGGAAATATCACGTCAAAAACAAAAAATGATTTATCAACATCATTAGTGTGGTGGAACATGTATTTATTGATGAATTGAATTTTGCCAAAAAACACTTTTATTACGGGAATGTTATATAATATTAATATTTTTATCTTACTGCTGTCTTTATTATCTGTTGTTTGCATGATTACGGTTTAACTCTTTGTATCAGTATTGCTATGTGTACATAAACTGATATTTGAACATGTAAAAGTATTAGGGGGTTAATAACTCATTTTACTGTACTATACCCTTTATACCTCACTATTGCTCACGCATAGGTATACCTACATCCTACAATGAGTTTACTAGACCATCATTCATTTGGGTACCAGGAAGCATGCAGACATTTATAGTGTGACCTGTTAGATGGCAGCGATCCATTCGAGGTGCTCAGTTACCATTTAAAAAAAATGTATTTTGCCATTTCAGTTTTCTGTGTTATTCTTAGCATCTATTGTCCATAATGTCTGATACACGTTTTCATTGCTCACTGTACATCAAATGTTCTGCACGTGAAAAAAAGATTATCGAGGGGATTATCATGTTTCAGGCTTCCTGTTGGCAGTGAAGCATCATGGGTCGATGGCGGATGTTTGCCTTCTAGCATTGCAACGCGGAAATGTGGTGTCAGGTGGCTCTGTTTAAACACAGCCCATGTGCGTGTATGTGTCATGCAGGTGTATATTTACACGTTGTTATACAGATCTATATATACCCCAGCGTACTACTGGAGCAACTGACAAAAACTGACTTGCCCTAAAATGCTGACATGTCATTGAATATGGGTTAAAAAAGATATATTACCTAAAATAAAATAAAGGAATGGTGTATATTTAATTTGCTATAGCAAACAAATGTCATTTTAGTGCAAAAAAAATAAAATATGTACAAATACATGTTTTACTCGATCACTTACTCTATCAGAATACTAGACTTAGCTGTTAAATGTATTTTTTGTGCAATTTTTTCAGTTAAAAGAATAAACACAGTCGCTATTATTCAGACAAAATGAAAATATTAGGCTATATAGTATGCTAGCGGGCGTCAATCCCCAAACTCTTAAGGAAAAGAGAGAAGATGGCACTGTACTGACTAACAAGGGCAACAAAATAGTTTATAACGTCTAGAGCCTCTAAGTGTTTTGTTGCATTTTTTTCCAAGTCGAAAACTGCATTGCATTTCCACTCCAGTGTGTCACAGAATGAGGAAATATAAAAAATATTTCTTTTAAGCAGAGTGGAGGATGAGGTTCAAGACTTAATTGTTTTTTTTTTTTGCTGTGTGGCATGCAGAAGAAAAATACTCTACTCATCAGTAAAGCAGACATTCCCCTCTGTTTTTGGCCTAATGCTTTATTGATACTGTACTTTACGCTCAATGTAAATGGCTTGGGTCTGGACATTGACAAATACAATAAGAGCATGTTAATTATACCCTTATGGCAACAGCAGTAGGTACATAGATTTATAATTGCAAAACTGCAAGTTCTAATAGAGGTGCAAGTGAAATATTATAAGCCAGACATGCTGCGGTGGAAAGATGGTTGAAGAAATTAGTTGTGTCAGTTCACAGTTACTGAGATATAAATGTGTGAAATTAATCAGCGAGAAATGCTGGTTAAAGCTTTCTTCTTTCTTTTTTTTACATCTTCATAAGAACATCGAACGTTCATGGCATGGTTGAGCTCGCCCATGTGCAGTTGCTCTTTTGCTCTTGCTCTGGAATGTTCTGCGTGCTTGAATTTAGAATCGCCATGGTAATACAACTTGGGTTATTCTATTCTCGGAGTCTGTGGGAGTGGAATAAATACAATATGTTCAATATTTCATGATGCGCCCTGTGCCATGTGACCACGCTGGAAATGAAACACTGCGCGCTTCGTTAACAATTCACTTCGCTGTTCTTTTGCCGTTATGTTTCTCATCCCAGATACCGGTCAACGGGATTGTGACATAACCTTCGATAACTCAGGTGGAGCCCCGATTGAATGAATGGTAAATGGTAAATGGACTGCATTTATATAGCGCTTTTATCCAAAGCGCTTTACAATTGATGCCTCTCATTCGCCAGAGCAGTTAGGGGTTAGGGGTCTTGCTCAAGGACACTTCGACATGCCCAGGGCGGGGTTTGAACCGGCAACCCTCCGACTGCCAGACAATCGGTCTTACCTCCTGAGCTATGTCGCCCCATGAGTGCGGACTTAAGCACATTTTATGCGCTTAACACTCAACATCCTGTCCTGATTCAGATTTATGCGCGACTTAAGTCTGACACGCCCCCTGAATATCGTTGTTGGCATATTGATGGCCTCAGAGACGAAACGCATACTTGGGTTAGGCTGTGCTTTGTCGTATATTGCTGTGCATGTGATTGTTTTGTTCTGACCATAGCAATGGGAGAGTACCTGTCAATCATTATCACTGAACTAAAAGTAAAATCGAATATATTTGCGTAAGTTTTCCTAGTGTCATTTTAAAAAATTGCTGTGGAGTTCACGAGTGGGAGGGTTATGCTTTTGAGGTTATTAATAAAACTTTGATGAGTTGGCTTGGATGGCAGTTTGATGAGTTGGCTTGGATGCCAGTTCGTTGGTTAGGTAGCTAGCTATCTAGCTATCTACAGTACGCAAAAAACATGTTCCTGGTCTGAGCTAACAAATCCCAAATTATATTTAGGGATGGAATGACACTGTAGCATTAATGTAATTATCATTATATAAATATAAATAAATACACTATATTAGTGAAATTGTCATGTTGTCAATTGCCATATGAGCTTCGTATCGAAATATATCTGTATATTGAACCCCGATCTGCGAGCACAACTGAGGGCTTATAAATTATGTATATTGCTGCATTACTTAAGTCTTTGTTTCTATATGTGTGGGGTGGAGTTAATGCGGCAGCACGTGGGGAATCCCTGATGTGGGGAATCCCTGGTGTGGGGAACCCCTGGCGCCACATGGCGCACGTGTGGGGGGGCGGAGTTAATGCAACAGCACATGGGGAATCCCTGGTGTGGGGAATCCCTGGCACCACCTGGCGCACGTGTGGGGGGGCGGAGTTAATGCCGGCGCACCTGGGGAATCCCTGGTGTGGGGAATCCCTGGCGCCACCTGGCGCACGTGTGGAGGGCGGAGTTGATGTCGCCGCACGTGGGGAATCCCTGGTGTGGGGAATCCCTGGTTTCACCTGGCACACATGTGGGAGGCGGAGTTAAATCAGCAGGTGGGGAATCCTTGATGTGGGGAATCCCTGGTGCCACCTGGCGGACTATAGGGGGGCGGAGTTAATACAGCAGCTCGTGGGGAATCCCTGATGTGGGGAATCCCTGGTCCAGCTGCCCTCTCTCTCTCCTCCTCTGGTGGAGCAGAGCCAAGCTTGTCCAGCACTGGGACTCTCAGTTGTAGTTGGCTAAGGACACAGGGAGGGCTTTAATCCCTTGTGTTGGCTACAGATTTTGCCTGCATCCCGTGTCAAAAAAATGACTCACCTTCACTGGACCCCCTGTAATAAAGCCTCTGAGCTGAATTTTAAACCCTTCCTGTAACAGGCTGTCACTCCTCAGTGAGTTTGTGAATAACTTTTTTCTGTTTACTGTTTACTAAAAAATATATAATAGATTTCTTTGCTGTAATAGATGTGTGGTGATTATTTTAATTTATGACTTCTGATTTCATAACTGTGAGGTTAAAATACATACGTATTACCACTTTTGCAAAACTACAAAAATGGGCAATTTAACTTTTTCTATTGGTGGGGTCACTCCAGGAAAAGTCATTTCACGCAGTCAACTTTTATGCAGAAATTACATTTCAGGGGTTTTTATTGCTGTTAAACTCAGGATGGGGTCATTTTTCACCCTGAGGACCAGAGGAGGGCCAACCTGCGATATTTGGGATTTTGGGGCACTTGCCTGTGGTTGTGACTTTGTAAACTGTGTCACTCGTGAGCTTTCATAGTACAATTTCTGAAAATTATAAATCATATCATGTGTGAATATAATTTATGCCACCTCTGCAATAACAAATATGAACTGTGTAATCCTGGGACTGTCGATGGGGACATTCAAATCAGCTTTTCTGCATGGGCTTTTACATTAAGATGTGTCATGCATGCCAGCGTGAAAGCATATTGGAATACCATTACATATTCGCATCCAAAAACAAGTGCATAAGAGATTGAGTTCTGGCCGGTGGATACTGAAAATCTTGCCAGTTTGCATAAATTTTTACTGTCGTCCCCATTGGTGCTGTTGCCAATGATTCTGTCAATCATGTGTCTAGTGGTAGTACAGACGGAGGGCGCGACGCACGGTGTTTAGTTGCCTCGGCAAGCTTTGGTGTGACAGCTTGGTCCATCAGACGGGATCCTCTGCCACTCTTGACAGAATGGCTCAGACGCGAGTGCCACTCCTGACTGCCACCTGGGACGGAGTGTGGCACAGTGGGTAAGGAACTGGGCTTGTAACCGAAAGGTCGCAGGTTCGATTCCCGGGTAAGGACACTGCCGTTGTACCCTTGAGCAAGGTACTTAACCTGCATTGCTTCAGTATATATCCAGCTGTATAAATGGATACAATGTAAAGTGCCATGTAAAAAGTTGTGTAAGTCGCTCTGGATAAGAGCGTCTGCTAAATGCCTGTAATGTAATGTAATGTAATGCCACCCACAAAAAAAAAAAAACTGAAGTTGAGCTGGTAGGCCTAACTTTTACTGTTCACCTTCTCAGTGAGTTAGTTCGCTGTCTTGCTGTTCGCTACTTCTGTGCCTATAGGAGAGTGCCTATGGTATAAATCTACAGGAGCCTGCTGGTAATGGTGCTTTCCTTTTTCTCTCAAGAGTGAATCGCGCAATACATTTGATCATTGGTTTTACCTGCCTGGTCGATAGTGTTGTCTCAAAGGGTGTCATAAAGGTAATACAGTGGTGTTTGAACACTGTACGCTTTTCCAACGTGATTTGAACACTCAGCTATACGCGGTTTGTATTTTGCTGTGAAGTGATAAAAAAATTATAGGGATATATTTCATTTTAGAACAATATTTCCAACTGGAAAAGAATCTATAAAAATAGAAAATATTGAAACTGATGAGATATGGTATTACGTACTGTTATCTGGCTTATTATTGTATTATTATATCATAATAAAAGGTCATAATAAAAATGACATGTTAGTTAATTATTAAACGTGGTTTGTATGTGCTTATGAGGTAGCTGGGCAACATTCAATACTTTCAAAATGTAATTTTGTATGCGTAAGACTTCCTGATGTGAGTGAATGGTGTGTGTGCCCTGTGATAGATTGGCAGCCTGTCCAGGGTGTGTTCCTGCCTCTTGCCCCAATGCATGCTGGGATAGGCTCCGGCACCCCCCGCAAACCCCTGCCCAGGATGAGCACGTATAGATAATGGATGGATGGAAGACTTGCAGAAATTTAACCAATTGAACACTCTGGTGATCACATGGCAAATGAGTAACTAATACTTTGAAATGGAAAAAAAGGGGGGAGGTGAGTCTGTACCTGAGATGCTAGCTCTGTGCTGTAAGCCTGTGTGTAAGGAGGAAGACCACAGAGCAGGACGCTGAGCTTATGTTATGTTCAGAGAAAACAGTCACTTGATTGATGGATAGTGAAATTCCCATCAGTCTCCACTCTCTGAAACGGCGGCAGTGAGAGAAATCCATGAAGCAGCGTTTCTGCACTGTAATTTCCTCTGGCCTTCTCCCCCTTCGCAGATGGAGGGTACTAATGGGCACATGACTCTAACCCCCCCCCCCCCCCCCCCATTCCAGGTTCAGTAGGCCGCTTTTTTCACAACACCCTTTTACAACTATCTTTTTTTTTTTCTTCGTGCAGAAATGGCTGATAATACTTCTCTCTGTAATACGCTGGAATTGTACTCAACTGGATATTGCACTTGTTTAGGTGTCAATAATTAGATCATATTGCGGTCAGGTATTTTTAAAATTATAGAATTGAATTAAAGGGTTAAAGGTGGTGATGGTTATGATGATGATGATTTATGATTATGATTATTATGATTATGATTATTATTCCTTGAACCGCTTTAGTGTTACCTAAGCTGCACTGTGCTTTTATATATTTATAATATTCAGTGCAGAGGTTCAGAGGAAGGCGTCATTTCCATTTGATGGGTGATTCAAATGAACATCAAACCACCAAAAATAGCTGACCATTAAGAATTCAAGGCTAGAGTGACAGTTTAAGCTTAGATGGAAGAAAATGTCTGTCACAAGTTAAAACATTTTTTACAGAGAAAAAGCCCCAGGAGGGAGGGCTTCTTGCTTTATATGTAGACAGGAAGCTCAATCTGCGAAGCTTTTTGTGGAATTTATGTGCGACAAAACTTTTCCTTTGATAGCAATGAGAGAAATAATGAGAAGGCGTCTTAAAAAAAAACAACAACGTTTTATTTATAGGACGCTTTCCAGACGACGTCACAAAACTTTGCCACTGAAGGCGACCTATTTAAAGTTCGGGAGACTGGGAGAAAACTTTGTGCTAGTACAGGAGGAACTGGGTGCAAGTGGAGGCATCTTTGATGTGATTGTAAAAAAAAAACATGGATGTTATACTATGCAGGCAACATACAGTAAGATCTGTGCTAGGTGGAAATCAATTAATTTAAATGTAGTTTTGTTGTTGTTTTTTGTTTTTTGTTCCCCCTTCAGGGCATTTAGCTCACCTTCTTCCAGTCAGCCCCCCCCCTCCCTCCCTCCCTCCCTACCTGAGCTGCTGCCAGGTATCTTTGACCCCTTTTCTGGCCCAGCATCTAGGCCATCCTCCCTCCCCATTTGTCCCCTGGGGACTTTCTATTATAGGCAAATTAAAGCCATGCCTTACACTGCAGGACACTGTCGTGAAATTTTTCACAACAACAAAAAAAAAAAAAGATACCGCAACCAAAATATGTAGAGATTTATATATGCTTTCAGGTCTGTGAGGTTAGTCAGTTAGGCCGTTAGCCAGTTAGCCCATTCTCGCGACCGTCGTCTGGAGGCTGTCACGTTCGATACTAACGGCGGACTCCGCTGTTGCGTATCGCGCGCCCTGAACCCTGTTTAATTTAGCTTCATTGCAGCGCTGCCTAACCGAGGGGCCTGTGGGCCGGGCTGCGGCTGATTGACACGGGGAGGGAGATGAGCGCTGTGGGCGTCCGTTTAGCATAATCGAGCCTGTCGGACGAAGAGAACTGAGCTGTTGCTTTGTGCGTGAGGGTGTATGTGGGCAACCTTTCGTAAAAATAACGGCGGAAAGCTTTCCGTGATCGTCGGAACGCACGCCGAGCGGTATTTATCTGCTGTGCTGTGTTGTGAGAACTGGGAGAGCGCGGGACGCGTTGCTAAACGATTTGAAGCCGCCGCGATAACGCCGCGTTCGCTCGCAGGTGATGTGGCTCCTCCTACTGAGGTCACACGGTGTGTGATGTCACTGCACGGACAAGCGCTGAAGCCTCTACGCCACTGAGATGACGGAGCAAGTTATGTTCACTTGCGGCGCGTGTGGCTAGCATTAGCGTTAGTGCAGTCTGTGCATTGGGCTCCTCGTAGAAGCCTGCCGGTTTAGGTTTCTCACTCAAATCAATTGCTGGACTGGAGTCTTCTTCCTCTGTTATTTCATTTTAGGGATACATTATCCATGTTGTCGTCCCTGAGCTTGCAGGCCAGTGCTTACCTGCGATCAGAGGTGGAAAATTCAGGTTGAAATTGTGATCAGGTTCAGAGAGTATAATTTACTTAGAAGTATTAATTTAGAAGTATTTTGTTCCAAGCTACCTTGATTTGCTAATTAGGGCAATTCTTCAGCCAGGACGTGGAACTGATGAGTGAAATCAGCAGGGCTGGGTTCATGGGTGGAAGAAACACATGGCAGGACTTTTACTTTCTGACCCCCTGGACCTTCCACATCTGCCTGTGATAGACAGCAGGTCTCACTACAAGAATGAGGCCAATGTCAAAGAATCTGTTCTGAGCTCAAACACAGGAGAGCAAGACAGCGGGAATCAGGAAGTTAGAACACGTGTGCCGGGGCCTATCTATGGATGTACTGGAAAGCACCAAAACTTAATGTGAAATGCCACTGAATTTACTCTGTCCCGCTGCAGAATGTCCTGCTGTGATGGCTGTGAGGGTGATTGTGTGTGGCCCTTTATGTACTGCTGCCGAATAACATCGACTGCTCACCGAACGTTACCCCCCCCCCCCCACCCCCCACCACCACCCCCCATCCCTGCCAGCCTAGCAGAGACAACAGTTCCACTCCTGGAACATGTCCACGAAACAGTGCTGGAGTGTTGGGGAGAGTGCTGTAAAAACATAGCAATTTATTCAGAGCGAACTTCCTGTTCAACTGAAAATGTTTTTTAAGTGTAACAGAACATTCTGAGATCTATATCTACTGCAGTGTTACAGGAAATCCCTCCCCGATTCAACTGTGCTGGGCAGATTGGAGAACCGTTATAATTAACCCTTTAAGGCGTGAGATCACAAATTATGTGATTAGAATGTTCTTAACGGAGCATTCTAATGCTGACATAACAATCACTGCTGGTGACTGAAAGCAACAGAGTTCTAGAACTTAGAATTTAGAAAAAAGAAACAAAAACATTCCGATAAACCTACTCTTCAAAGGGTTAAAAGTGCTGTCGTGACACCTGATTGGTTGTGAGTCCCCCTTTCTGGGGTGATGCGGTGTCTGATATCTATATTCTTGAAGCAAAACTTGCTATGGAGAGCCAGACGTGGGTAATAAAGTCGACTCCTACCTCTTCTGCAAGTGACCGAGAATAGAACGGAGAAACAGCTCTTTTCCATAAACGAGGAACACAGTGACACTGTGAAGACAGTGAGGTTAATCAAATGCAGTTAGCATGGCATATGCTACTGAACAGACACTCATAAAAGGCCCGTAATAATGATTGTGGTTCTATAACTGTAGCTCTGCTCTGAAGCATGTACTTTGAGCTGCGAGCCCTCTGCAAAAATCGCCTCGGTGTTTTGCGAATCGGACGACTTTGAGTTTCTGGGCGAGATCAGAAGTTCAGGTAGATGCCGTCTGGTTTTTGGGAAATGGACGCTCCTCAGGGGGCTGTTGAAGTAAAGCCAGGGAAAGGAGGTCTGGCGATTAAAGCAGGGGATGAGTCGGCAGGAGAACTGCTCCAGATTAAAAAGCAGGAGAGCTTGGGCTCAGTCTTTAATGGCTCAGAGTGTCTTTAATGTGAGAGACTTAACTTCCTGCTGATTCATTATCAGAACTCATGCATGTGATCTACGGCAGGAAATGGTTCTGCAGAAGGGAGCGGCAGGAAACAGCATGCAGTGGGGCTGGGCGTTAAGCCATATCGAGGATTATCGAATGTTAAAACGTTTCTTCTTCTTTAAAAGCGTACTAACAGTCGCTGCCGTGCCGCCCAGCTTTCTTCTGTCTTTTCTTCTTCAATCACGCCTGACTCGGTAGTAAACATCCAAACCTCAGAAGCCTTGTGAAATTCTGCTGGGGAAAAAAAAAAAACATCACCTCTAATATCTTTGCGGTGTTGATTAGACAGCCAATCAGCAGCAAGGTCATCCAGCTTCTATGTTATTTGACAAAAACACATCAAATGAGCACACGGAAGCCGTATGACCGTGCAGCTGATTGGCTGAATTATTGAAACCCGGCAGATATTAGTTCTTCCAGCAGAAACATTTCCTGGGGCCTCTGAAGTTTGGAAGTTTATTATTTAATAAGTTTATTATTATAGCGCATCAAGTACGATTAGAGAAAAAAGGAGCAAAAGAAAGGCAAGACACCACATGGTGGGGATGATCGTTATTGCGCTCAAAAATATTCCGTAATTACCGTTGCACTATATCACTCAGCCCCAATATGCAGTACATTAAAAGGGATATGAAAGTCTTTCGCTAATCTTTTATCTGATTTCCACAGCCCTGCCATTAATAATTAAACTGCCATTTTAATTCTGAAAAACTATTCCAGTATCAAAAGTGAGCAGTTAGCATTTATCTTCACAAAGACCTAAGATCTTACTTAAATGTCAGTGTCATACCAGAAGGCATCCACCTCAGTATCACTGATGGTTATTTGAGAGCACATTTAAGAACATAGCCGATTTAGCGTAGTAATTCATTATAGCCCCATATCAAAAAAGGCTTTCATAAAACTATGCAATATTGGAGCTAACAGGTTTTTTTTTTTTTATAACTGCATATTAGTACAATGTGCAATAAGAAAGTCAGCCCCTGCTTTTGTTGGGAGCGAACACTGGCCACTGAATTTTGATCCAGTAAAGAGGTGTTTAAAAATAAACTTTTTTTTTCAACTCCCCCCCCCACCCCACCGCACCACACCACACCACACCCCCCCTTCCCTGAAGTTCTCTGTAAAAGGAACAATTGAAAGCAAACCCCTCCCTTGGGGTTCCGGAGCTTCCCCCTCGCTTGCCCTGTTGGCTACAGCGAGGGGAAGCCATTGATCATCTGAGAGACAATTAGTGTTGCTTTAAGAAGCATCAACAGTGATAGGTCAGCTCTTTAGCCAATTACAAGCCTTTAGGAGGCCTATTACTTCCTCCCTGCAGTCTGAAAAAAAAAACTTTATGCGCCTGATAAGTGTTTCACTGGTGGGGGCCACGAGGAAACCAGCACTCGAATCATCTGCTTTTTTCCCTTCTCTTTACAACTAATCATAAAGCAGGCAATAGAGTTAAGGTACCAAAGACCCATTTCCATAATGACATTTTTTTTTGGGAAATAATAAGGGTTATTTGCCACTATGAATATGCAACATTTACTGAAGCATGCAACAGATCAGGCCAGAAACCCATGAGCTGAGCATTTCAGTTACCAAGAATTCTGTGTTTTATTATGCTGGTGATGATGTCCTGATATATGCAGAGCATATCACACAGTGCAATGCGCAAGTATTTGGACAGTGGCACAATTTTTGTTGTTCTGGCTCTGCACACCAGCAGATTGGATCTGAAAGTGAAAATGAATATGAGGTTAATTGTGTCACGGTCCCAACACTTTAGCATTCATATATTATATATATATGTATATATATGTATTTGTGTATGTGAGTAGGAGAGAAGATCATGAAAATCGCCATTTTGATCATGGACAGCACACAGGTGATCCTTTTAATAACCACATTCTCAAAACTCTGACCCTACCCCACTCATCCCCTAACCCCACCCCAACCCCCCCCCCCACCCAGCATTTCCTGATTCCTTTCTCCTCTCCTGTCCTTCAGAAACATTTGCTTTCTCATCATGTTGCGACCCCCCCCCCCCCGCCCCCAATCCCGTACTGCGGCCACGTGTGGATTTTAAATCCTACGTTTTAACCCCCCCCCCCCCCCCTCAGCTGAAGCGTTTTTCATGTGGAGCTAATGAGAGGTCCCCGGCTGAGTCGTGTGTTTCAGAATCGCTCGCTGCACCTTCACCTCGTTGCCAAAAACAATCTGGCGCACTTTCGCGGGTCCGAGACCAGCAATGGCGCTTTAAACGCCGTGCTGGACCGCCGGGAAACAAGTGGAAGGAGTCGCATGGTGTTCCGTGCGACAGGTTGATTGATGTGTTGTATTCAAAAAGCATTTGAAATGCTTGAAACGTGCTTTTTTTTTTTAAACCAAAGGTGTTAACAAAAAAATTGTAGTACACAATGCTGTGGGTAGGCAGCAGTGTCACACTAAAGATCAGCACCAAAAAAATGCATTTTAAAAGGCCAAATGTATAGAAATGCATAGAGGCTATGCAATATATTTTTGGTCCTGTTATCTTGTGAACGTGGCTTAGCTTGTGATATAGACATAAGAAAATTTGTTTTCCCGTGATCACAACTTATGTTTCTTGTGATCATGACATTTTAAAAAAATTATTAAGAGACGTTGTGATTACGGGTTGTGTGTGGTGGACTAGGGATAACATAAGCCACTGTTAAGACCTGGTCTATGGTCAGACCGTAACAGGATGTAGGATAAGGGAAATGAGTGGGGAATGGGTAAGAAAAATGGTACTGCAGACCATTGAATAAGTCCAGTCCATATTTACCTATCCAGGATTACCTAAAACCTGGCTAGTCTTCAAAGGGTTACTGGGCACGGGTAGGGTTTGAATGCTGAACTTCGGGACAATTAGTCAGTAGTCTGAGGACCAACCAACAGTCTGAATAGCGTGCCCCCAGCGGAGATTTAAAATTCTACCCAGAGTACCTTCAAAAATAATAATGGAAAAATAATGAAGCAAAATAACAAAATAGTGTCCTGATGGAAGGGTTTTTAGTCCAGCAGGAAACACTCGAGTCACTGTAGCTACGGCGAGCAGAGGGCAGTACGAGAGTTGAGGTCAAGAAAGAGGAAATGGTCAAACACAAGATTTAATCAGCAGACAAACTAGAAGGTCTAAGGCAAGAATCTGAGGCCAAGGGAGTCAAACACAAGATCTAATCAGCAAACAAACCAGAAGTCAAACAAAATGGAAATCGGGAACAAACAAAAATGGGGTCAAATACGCAAAGTGAAATGAAGCAGTCACTATCCACAAAACACCAAGCACGAGTCTGAAGCGCTTGTCTTCACTGGGAAATGGTGGCTTTCCCAGAGTAGCCGGAGATGGAAACGTCAATCTGATGATGGTCCGGACAAACAAAACACACCCACAACAGAGACAAATGCACAGCTGAACACATTCGATTTTACTTTGATCAAGGACTGACTCAGGTAGAAATCACTTTGAGTTTATTAGCGATGGTCAACATAAACTTTAAAGTTGTCCATTATTATTATTATGGCGATGCATTATGCTGATAGATTTGCTCATGCACAGCTAAGCACAGCATTACTCAATGTATCTATTGATTAAGTTATCTATTACATTTACCTGTCTCAGATACTGTTGAAATCTTTTCAATGGTTCGAGGCTTGATTGATCCTGCCTGGAGTGCCAGATGGGCGGGGCTTGTACTTCTGCCGATTTCATCGTACCAGGCAAGCTCAATCAAGAACAGCCACCATTAAAGCATTTTAAACTATGAGTGCATAATTGGTCCAGATTGGATCTATACTTCATTAAATATCAATTTCCCAACGAATCAATAATCTATTGCCGTTGTTGTCTTCAACTTAATGGCTTTTTGACAAAGGCACTTTGATTTACAGACAAGCAGAAAAATAATTGCAGCGATTGTGTGTGATGGACTGGGGATAGCATGCGCTACTCCGCCCTATCACGGATGAGCGCATTTGGTTATTACTGTGGTCAGAGACCGACTCGGGTAGAAACCGAGGACTGACTTTCAGGTAGACACATAACGTTGTCTGTTATCGATGCTATCCCCAGTCTGTCACAGATAAGTCACTGTGCATTGACATGGTTAGAGGTTGTCTCCTGATCACAAGTAAACTTCTCTTATGTCGAGCTGATACGGTTTTGTGATCACAAGAAAACTCGTTTTGTTATGTTGCGATTGTAGGATAAGTAAGCCGTGATCACGAGAAACAACTCCAGTCAAGATCATGAGATAACAGGACCAAAAAAAATTGTGTGGCCTTTTTTGATTATGATTTGAAAGCAGATCTTTAAAATGTAAAAAGATTAATAAGTATTAATTTATTTGTTTGGTATCAGCATTTTTTACTGGTTACACATCTATAGAATTAACAGTTAATTTGGTGACAGCTTTTAGAACAGCACCACCAAATCTGAAACACCCCAGTAAAAGCTTCCAACTCCTTTGGTCAAAGACGTAAGCTAAAGATTTCTCTAACGGGAAAGAAGAAGTCTGTCATCCAGGTGCTGTGAATATCGTTTACCTGGATAACGACAGACAGACCAGCCACATAAACAACTGAACTTCTGCTGTCACAAGGCAGTGGTGTCTTCTGTTTCCCGTGAGATCAAAGATGGCTCCTTTCAGGGGAGAAGATCGGTGGGCGAGAAGAGAAACTGCCACTCTTCTCCCAGAAGGTTGGAGAATGAGCTCATCGTTCTTCAAGTTCGAGTTTATTATTACCCACATGGCAGAGGTACACTGAATTGCATGGGCATTACAATAATAAAAAGAAATCAAGCAACGAAAGCATCTTAAAAGTCTAAATATATAAAATAAATAAATAAATAAATAACAGTCAAACAATTCCTGATTTTAAGACACTGTATCAATAGTTAAAAGGAGTTTTAAAACTGTTTAGAAGAGGAGCCTGCAGTGCATCGGTCCATTTCCACTCGCAATCGTTGAGGAGGGACGTGAGGAAACGGATCGGGGACCTTTCGTGTCGTTCAGTTCGCGCTGATGGGATTAAAAGATCTTCTGGGGCAGGGAGGGTGGGGTGGGGTGGGGGGTATGGATCGCGTCGCAAATTAGCCGTCCGGTTTTTGCTGCTTAGCCAGGTGTGGCCGTGGTGGGTCCGGTTGAAGTCGGAGAGATCGATGGCCATTGATTGTCCACCGCACACGTCCAAGATTCATTCTCTTCAGGCAGGCGAGCTTGGTCATTACACGGACATGGCAAATGTGAAGGTGATTGTTTAATTACCCGCTCGCTTGCTTTAACTCACGGCTAGATGCACTTCACTTAGCCCGATTTACAGTCACAAGTCCATTCATACAGTCTGTTGTTTGCGATGCTGTGAAAGTAGTAATTATTATTATAAGATGTTACTGTAGGTAGTGAGTGAACTGCAGTATGCATGTCATTCTACGTACATAATGGATTGTTTTAGATGATGTCTTCAATTTTCCATACACTTCAAACGAGAACCGAATATTGCCTTATTTGCTAATTGGATGCACAGTTACCTCTACGTGCACACATACATTTATGCTCAGATCAAAACCTATTTTCATATCTTTAAAAAAAAAAAAGATTGATTTCAAATGTTTTGCTTTCTTCAGACACCTACGGACACATTTGCTGGCGAGCTGTGTTCAATGAGTCATGCAGCTCGCTTGAATCCTAACAGATTGTTTATTATTAGGCCTATGAGCCAAATCTACTCCCATGCCCTACAGGGGAAGCTCTTAAAAATACATTTTCAAAATGATCAAATCGCGCAAGCCTTTAGACAAAAGTGATTTTTAAAATGACCGTATTAATACGCTTTCTCTCTCTCTCTCTCTCTCTCTCTCTCATCGGATAAGTGGATCTGGATAATCTGGTGTCAGTTTTTATACGTACTGTTCAGTGCTCTGCGGAAGCTGGAACTAAAAATGGCTGGTGTATGCTGTTACAGATCTGCAAGTCAAAACTAAGACGCTCTGTTTCTAAGCACAGACCCTTAGCTCATACAGCACGCCGGAGCAATGTTTGGGAAAGGTGTTGAATAAAATGCTATCAGTCTTGGAAAAGGTCCATCAGCGGCTCTGTTTACTGTACAAAAGTATCCCCCAACAGGCAGCTGCAGTCGACTGCTTAGCCTTTCGTATACGCTCAGAATGGGTTTCAGAACATTGTGCTTTGAATTTGACGCTTAGGTATTTATGTGAAATATTTTGTGTTGTGTAGGTTGTCATATGTTGTGACTACAGTACGTGTGGCTGCTGACTTGGCCGGGTCTCCATTGATAAAAGGGATTTCTCTCTCAATGGGACCTCCTGGTTAAATAAAGGGGTTAATTAATAATAAGCAGACATCCTGCTCGAAGGTCTAGTTGCTACATGCAGGTGTCGTCAAACGATTATGAATCGTATGTCAATTGTATTGCCTTCTTATAACCTGGGATTTGTGAAACTGTTGCTTGGCTAGTGCCCGTCACACGCATCAATGAAGCTCCTGTGGGTGAGCATCAGTCTGGGCGTCGACCGCGTCTGTGCAGGTACCTGTGAGGCGCAGGTGATATAGAGAGAAAAGTGACAGGGAGTACTGACGCCGGACCGTACAAAGATGGCCGCCAAGGCAGGTTCGTGCAATTAAAATGTGTCCTTAATAGAGGGCAACATTTAACTGGTGATAAATACTCCTCCGATTGGACCAAACTGACTGTGTTGCCCCGTGCCTTGTGGGAAATAAATGCAGCCAAGTCAGGGGAGCTCGTAAGATTTAAGAGTCTTTATTGGACGATGCAGACTCAGTGTAACATTGTCTCTTGGCCTCTGACCGGGTGTGTTTAAACAGAATGCCTGTGCCGTACGGTAGGTAGATGATAAAGGTCCACGCTGCGCTTGGTTATAGGTGATTTGAAGCTCAGGCAATCAGCAGGTGGTGATGGCGGTGCTTAAATGCAACACGATGAATTCCCTGTCTGAGCTGGCGCCTCGTTACTTTGTATTGACAGCATTCTCCTGTTTTTTTTTTGGGGGGGGGTGGGGAGGGTGGGGGTGGGGGGGGGGGGGGGGGGGGGTTTACAGCAGAGGTGAATGAGACCGGCTTGTTTGGATTCCTCGCGGGCTGTGTCGTGCTGGCATCTGTCAGGGAGATGTGCGTCTGCATTGCCTCCATCGGCGCGGGTACTTAAGGGAGGAAGGAGAAGTTCTGCCAGCGCTGATCACAGCAAACAACCCAGAGGCGCTGTAGACAGATGTGATATGTGGGCTGGTGCTTCTTCTTTTTTTTTTCCTTCTGAGAACCACAGCCTGTGAGTGCAGTCACGGTCCAAGCAGCCTCTGCTCTCTCTCTCTCTCTCTCTCTCTCTCTCTCTCTCTGCTCTCTCTCTCTCTCTCTCTCTCTCTCAGGGCAAATACCAGAATTCGCTGTGATGTCACATTTTTCCTACCTCGTCTTATACATCTTATTGTACGGTATAGAGGGTGTTCGTGTTAAACAATGTGAATATTAGAGAAAATGGGATTGTTGTGCAGGATTCTGTGAGAGGAAGCTGGCCTTTTAGCGTATAACAGCTTCTCATTTCCAGAAACCGCATTATATCCAAGCGAGGGGCCCATAATTTTCAAGCTCCTTGGCAGATTTAATTTTCTCCGGTCCCGTTTATGTTGTATTGTAAACTGAACAGATGTGCTGGGAACAGTGAATCCTTCCAAGCAAGCCCATACAACTTCTAATGACTAGCTTCTCAATGCTCTCGGTATTTTTTTTATCTCCCATTCAGAGGGCAGCCATGAAGTAAATTCTTCAGTCCGCAATTTAAAGTATGATTTGAATAGCAGTAACGCTGTCATGTTTATTGACATGAATGGGCCATTTGTCAGAAGGGCAGTCGAACGTCATATTGGCAATAGCATCCCGTAGTTTCAGAGTAAATTTTATACGGCAAAAGGAAACTGTCCAGAACGACATTCAGGCAACGACATTCAGGCAACTTTTGGCTTATTGTTGGACGGTTCTAATTAACCGCCAGCCCTGATTTGACCCTGTCGTACGCTGGCTACGGTTGGCTCAGGATGTTAACCCCTTTGAGACGAACCTTCAGGATGACATCACTGGCCGCATACTAATGAGTAGGGTATCAGCCTGTGTTGATTTACTCATTGCTGGTTTTTTTTGTGGTATCATGACCTTATAAACCCCCTGAAATGAATGCATGCATTCCTTTCTCTGATGAAGATTTCTTATAAATAACCAACGTCTGCCATGTTTTATATGTAATAACATTGTTATAACAATGTTATGGCATACATGTTGTGTAAGTTCAACTGTTCTGTTCTGTTCTGTTCAACTGTTCGTAGTACATTTGTTTTTTGTATATGGAGTTCTTAGTAGTGTTATGACCTACTGTAGTTATTAGCTATTGTTCACATGACTGCATATTTTCTATGGATTTGTGTATGGGTTCAGCAATGATCAGAATATCTGTATGTTGCAAGTCAAAATAAATTACTAACGAATCTTGTGGAAATCACTATGCTCTCTCACAACGCAAGAATGGTGTGAACACTTGGCTGTTTGTGTGTAGCTACTAGCTGCAGTCAATGTTTTAACAGGTAGATGTATGACGATGTCAATCATCCTTAAAAACAAATAATCTCATGCGTGAAGTTAGTTCAGAATGCAGATTGGGACACAAGTTATCCTGCAAAGTAGCCACTGCATCTTCCACATGACTAATGTCTTTTAAAAAAATCAAAAACACACCAATTTAGCGTTAGAGCACAATTCATTTTTCTCCTTATTTTACTTGGGTTGCTGTGGCTATTTCTGTTACTGATGACACTGTAAAATAAAAAATAAACAAAAACACCCATCTGGATATTTACAGAAATGGTGATGAAAGGTGCTGTGTTGAAAACAGCAGTGGTTGTGGGTGTTTTTCACCCTCGCCAAAGGGAAAGGTGTGAAACGTATGTGCCTCACAGGTGTGTCCTAGAGCACCTGGAACCTCTTTCAGCACTCCGCCCAGCACACAGGCCTAGGCCAGGGTGAGGGCTAGCCCGGGGACAAAGCTCTCCTTCACCTGGCTGCACCTCCATTAACACAGCGAGATAACCGACAAACATTCTGCAGGTGGGCTAAACTGGGAACAATGGGAGACGGGTCCGTGTAGGAGAACTGTGCGATTCTAACTGTCCTGAAACAACTGAGAAACGAGCAACGAACCTCAGAAACGAGTTCACCTGAGGTTCAGCGATAGCGCGAGCGTGTTTCGCGCTATTGTTTCACACGTTTAGGCAAGTATCCACTCCTTTCCTCTTGAACGGCACCTGTTTAATAAGTTCGGATTCATCACACTGATGACAATTCGGGGGAAAAAAGAAAAAAATATACTAGGTACAAAAAAAACCCCCCAAAAACATAAAGCTATCGTGATTGGGTCTTGGGAAGGATTTGTAGCAGAGGATGTTTGGAGAAATGCATGTCGTGTTTTATCTTTGAAAAAAGCGCTACCTCTCTTTTTCTGAAGTTTCAAGGCAAAAACCTTGTTTTGCTGAACATTATTCTGTTGTTGCACCTCTTGTAGTTTCGCTGAATATTGACATATCAATCGAGAAATTGCCCTCGGGTGGTACACGCACCACATCGGGCCTGGACTTATCCGTAATTGCTGTTGTCTGCTCGACTCACCTGCTTTGACACTTACAATACAAGGTGTTTGCTGCCAGGTGCATATGGTTTTATGGTTCTGTTCATGTGTGATGCTCTTCTTTTAGATTCATTATTTTAGTTATTTCCCAGAGATTGGATAAGTGTTATTGTGAGTGTGTTTTTATTGTTGTTGTTTTGGCTGGTGCTGCTTCACCCCCATGTCCCAGGCCCCTGCTCAGTCACAGTTTGAGGTTTTTAGGGCTGCATGGGGACGCCTGCTAGCCAGCGAGCAGGTACCTGTGTGCTACCTGTGTCAGGTGATAAATGTAAGGTACTAGTCAGCAGGCAGGTGCGTCTGTGTTGCCTGTGTCAGGTGATCAATGTGAGCTGCTAATTAACAGGGCAGGTGCTCTGTGCACTACCTGTGTCAGGTGATCGATGTGGGAAGCTGTGCTTCTGCTACACCGGCCTGTCTTCACTCTACCCCCCCGAACCCCCCCCCGCCCCACCCCCTTCTCTGACTATGTTTCATCCCCCCACTCCCTCTGCGGTGAATTATGGGCCTAACTCAGCCAACAGGAGAGGAACCTGTGTGTGTGTGTGTGTGTATGTGGGTGTGACTGAGCGAGCGCGCGTGTGTGGGCGTGTGTGTGTGTGAGTGTGTTTTTGAGGTTTTATGCCAGTTGAATTTGTCAAGAAGGATGAATGGCTGCTGTTTGGAATCATTTCTGTATCTGGAAGCTGTGTTTGGAAGCCAGTGGTGGGCGTGGCCTAAGACCTGGGCCAATGAAAATACTACGCACAAGTTTATGTACAAATTTGGACTATGAGCAATGAGTACGTACATAGACTATGGAGTACAGCCACAAACACTGAGTGCCTGAGGGCCATTACTGTAATGCTAGGCTAGTTTTATGTAGCTTTAGGCAAAGTACATTTAGCTCGTGTCTGAAAAATTTGAGCTATGCTTGTGTAACATTTACTTTTTTGGAACCAAATATGTGCTGTCAGTGTAATCAAACACACACACACACACAAACTCAGTGAACTCAGTGATCACTTTGTGTGTGTGGAAAAAAAAAACATTTGCGTTCATTTGTAAGTCAAATTTAAGGACAAATTTGATCAAATCTCAGGCAAAAGTCTCCATTATGTTTCAATGCTAATGCCTTTCCATACATTAATGCCTTAATGCATCTGCGCCAGACTACAGCAGCAGTTTGCCTCGTATATAATTGAATGAACAGTGCTTTTTCCAGCCTGGGGGTTAATGGCGGCTTTGTGTTTCTGTCCCCCCCCCGACAGATATGGCGATATGGTGCCCAACACCATCGCGGGGAAGATCTTCGGCTCGATCTGCTCCCTGAGTGGGGTGCTGGTGATCGCCCTGCCCGTGCCCGTCATCGTGTCCAACTTCAGCCGCATCTACCACCAGAACCAGCGGGCCGACAAGATGAGAGCGCAGCAGGTACGGGGGCGGGGGACTGGGGAACCGACACGCCCGTTTAGGGGCGGGGGACTGGGGAGCAGACACGCCCATTTAGAGGTGGGTTACTGGTGAACAGACATGCCCGTTTAGGGGCGGGGGACTGGGGAACCGACACGCCCATTTAGGGGCGGGAGACTGAGGAGCAGACACGCCCATTTAGAGGTGGGTTACTGGTGAACGGACACGCCCATTTAGGGGCGGGGGACTGGGGAGCGAACGGACACGCCCATTTAGGGGCGTGTGACAGGGGAACGGACACGCCCATTTAGGGGCGTGTGACAGGGGAACGGACACGCCCATTTAGGGGCGTGTGACAGGGGAACGGACACGCCCATTTAGGGGCGTGTGACAGGGGAACGGACACGCCCATTTAGGGGCGTGTGACAGGGGAACGGACACGCCCATTTAGGGGCGTGTGACAGGGGAACGGACACGCCCATTTAGGGGCGGGGGACTGGGGAACGGACACGCCCGTTTAGGGGCGTGTGACAGGGGAACGGACACGCCCATTTAGGGACAGGGGGCAGAAGAATTCCTTGGGAGCCCGAGAAGCAGAAATGTCCTCTCTTTGACACTTGCAATTAAAAGCAGACTCTGCTGCATGAAACTCTGCTAAAACTCCACTAATGAAACCCTATTCATTCGTTAGACGTGGTCTTCGACTCATTCCTGACTTTTTAAATGCAGGGTATTATGGCTTTTCCAAGGACACTGATTCTATAAGGGATAAGGGTTGAGCACTGCAGATTTTATACTCAGAGGCATAATAACGTTAGAGCGGGTGCGGAGATGGAGCTGTTTCTCACGGCTGTTTTTAGTACCGTAAAATGATACTGCACAGTCAGTGTGCTTTGAAGTGTTGCCTAGGCAAATGACGGTGCACAATCAGCACCGGGACACTGGGATGATGATGATGATGATGATGATGATGGTGATGATTTGCGGGTGTCACGCGTGTGGAAAGAAAAACGATGGGGCCGGCAGTTTGATGTTAACAAGCACATGATATTCCGTCCTCTGTTCATTTCATTTTGTGTTTTTTTTTTCGGGTCGCATTTACGATTTCCAGCGGAGAAAATTCGCTTTGAGGCGTGAGAGGACTGGAACAGAGCCTTCCTGTTCATTTCTGTTCCAGCGCACAGGCCTCTCTGACTGGGACTAAGTGCTGATGCGCAGGGGGGGGTTTTCAATTCATCCCACTTATGTCTTTCAGAAAGTCAGGCTCGCCAGGATCCGATTGGCCAAGAAGGGGACCACCAACGCCTTCCTGCAGTACAAAGAGGACGGGGGACTGCAGGTGAGTCTGTCGCAGACCGGGGGGCCCGTGCGAACGATGAGGGGGATCGCAAAATGTTACGCGTTTACGGTCTAGATGAATACCTATTCATAACCATTCGGTCGCTATTTTATGGACGTAACATTTATTCAAAGCTGAATTGAATCTCACAGTTAAGATGCAATCAGCGTTGGATTCGCCCGTAGCTTTGCTCCTCAGCCATTGGCTAAGGGGCGGGATGATGGGCTTTCCGTGGAAGCTCCGATTGGCTCATTCATCATGTGAATCCGTATTGATCTGCAGAACAGTACATTCATGCTGAGGTGCGCACGCTGCTGAAATGAAAGGCGTTTGGATTGGCCGGTAAATAAATAAATATATATAAAAAGAAATGGGGGCGTAATCAGATGTAGTACACAGAACAGATTTGTTACGGGTGTTTAAAGATCATTCTATGGAGAGTAATGGCGGGACATTAGCAGGTAGCATTTTTTATTTTGTCTTCTCTTATCGGACGACGCTAGTGGAGCATGAATAATTCATTCATTCATTCATTCCGCTCTCGGATGAAAGCACAAATGTCGTTAATTTGTTTTGTTCACGGCACTGCTTATTTATGACGGTAAATCGACGACTCTATTGATGAGCACATATAAAATTAATTGACAACTGCATTCTCTTTATGGAAAACAAGTGTAGGACGCGCAGTGTAAGCGGTGATGCAGGACTAATCCCACAGTGCTCAGTTCCTCCTGAGGGACTGGAATACAAAGGCTTTTTCAACAGCACAGAAACCTCAGAAATATTCTTCTCCGAGTAACTTGCTGGTGGCTACTGTAAAAAACAGGAAATCGTTTAGCATACAGTAGCATCCATTTAACCCTTTTGAGGTTACAGATCGGAAATAATGCGGGTAGAATGTTTTTTTTTCACTGAGCATTCTAATGCTGATGTAACAATCACTGCTGGTAACTGAAAGCAGCGGAGTTCTAGAACACTGACTTAAAATTTGGTGGGGAAAAAAACATTCCAAAAAAATCTACTCTTCGAAGGGTCAAACTTATGGATATGCACGGATGGAATTGTGATTATGTGCATTGCTCTGCAATGCCATGCTCAGTTCCCCAACTATTACACTGCACTGCTGCCTAGAATAGGCTTAGTCCTATTCTAGATCTTATTTGTCCCCTCTTGAACTCCACCACGTCCCAATCAGATGAAAGTGTATCACGTTCAGTTGCACCCTGCTACTTAACTACTACCCAAGCTGCCAAGATCAATATCCAATCCAATTATAAGAATTGACTATAGCCCTTAAGGAATAACAGTTAAAGTTAAGCCCGATGGTGAAACTGACTTGATGTTTTCGCAACTCACTTTTATGGGGAGAAGGCCTATCCCTGCATCTCCACAGGCTGAAGTATAGGCTGGCGCACCACAGGACCAGCATGCAGTGGGGCGTCACCGACTCGGGCCTCAGTCTGCTCAGTCATGTGATTATTCTGGAAAGGTTGTACGGAAAACAGGATATGGAGTCACCAAAAAATTTCATTACAGGCATTTAGCAGATGCTGTTATCCAGAACAACCTGCACAACTTTTTACATAGTATTTACATTGCATCCATTTATACAGCTGGATATATATACTGAAGAACTACAGGTTAAGTACCTCCCATAAAGGGTAAAATGGCAGTGTCCTACCTGGGAATCGAACCTGTGACCTTTAGGTGACAAGACCAGCTCCTTACCCATTATACTATACTGCCACCCAAGCCTATGTCAAAAGGGATGTTTGGAATAAGGTTCATGTTTGGCCAGTCACTACTATTGAGTCTGTTTTTGAGAAGTAGGTTTTTTAAAAATCACTTAACATTTTTAAAATAAGAAATCATCCTAGAACTGGCCCAATTAAAGCAATGTAGCGTTGAATCACACACCCAGGGGAGTCACTTAAAAAGACTTATTCTGGGACACGATTGGCTGCCCCCTTGGCATTTAGTGCTACCCCAGGCTGTAGATTCACGCACAAGCCATTCAGATCCTTTTGGCCTTTCAGCACCCTTAAATGAGGTTTCTGACTCGTTCTGAGGTTAAAGAGAGAGAGAGAGAGAGAGAGAGAGATGATGATGAGGTGGAGAGAGAGAGAGAGAGAGAGAGAGAGAGAAAGAGAGAGATGATGAGGTGGAGAGAGAGAGAGGGAGAGAGAGAGATAGACCACATGAACATTATTATAAGAAGGATTTTCGTTATCACATTACCGGGGCAACACAGAAGTATCTGCATCCCGCTAAGTGACTGTAATGGAATCCTTAATACCAGGGGCGTTCCGTCTGGTGTGAGAAGTGCTGCGTCTGAGGGAGACGCGCCCTGAGAGCTGGCATCTCGGGCTCGAATCCGGGAAGGGCCGCTGCGTCTGCAGGTCTGCGATGTGTTCCTGCGCATGTACACACAGCGCTTCATTTAGGTCAGTGATTGGCTAATGAGACCTGCATGCCTCCAAGTTTCCAAAGGATGAACCCCTTTGAAGAGTAGGATTTTTTTTTCTTTGGAATTCTTTTTAAAAAGAATTCTGTCGCTATCAGTTACCAGCGGTGATTGTGACATCAGCATTTAGAAGGTTTAGATAAAAACATTCTGATCACATATCTGTAATCTTGTGCCTTAAGGGGTTATATGCGCTGCAGATCAAAAGAAAATGTAAAAAACAGCAGAAACTTCGGGCCTCCTGGACTGGAGTCTGAGACCCCTGCCTGGAAAGATCTTCTGTTCTCTGAGAGGGAGCAGTCGTGAAGCAAAGCAAAGCTGCAAGCTAGCAGCACCCTGTTAATTATTAATCTTTTATAACCTCGGTTTTGAACGGGGAGGGGGGGGGGGGGGGTCCATGGACCCCTGGGGGACCCTGGCCAGACTTCATATGCAGTGATTATATATTGATTTGGGAAAATATTTCAAAGTAGAAAACTTTTATATATTTTTTTAAAACCCTTTTTAACTTATGATGGGGGACCCCTGGAAGTTTGAAAACCTCAGTTTCTGGAGGGCAGTCAGACTGACCGTGCACTCAGACAGCGGGAATCCAGCGCGTTTCATTCTGCCGTAGCCGATATGTGTCGGTTCAGAACCTATCCGTAAATGTGCAGTTGTCTGTTTAAATGAGGCAGGGGACGATAATTCGTTTCCCTTGGACAGTTAAACCACTGGCAACCGAACGAACACGACAAACCAAACCAAACCAAACCAAACACGCTGTCTCCTCGACGCCGCGTCCGCGACCCCGTCGCGTGCGCCGGTGCTCTGAGAGGAGAGTAACGAGGGTCAGAAGGCCCCCACCTGGTCCTCAGACAGAAGCCAGATGTGTTGCGGACAGGTGGGGGAGGCCCAGCCTGGTGTGGGAGGGGGGGCACGGGGACGGATAACGATATTAGCCACGTGGAGCCGTAACAGGGAGAAAAGACATAATTACCCCCGTTGGCTGCTTTCCCGCTAGCATCTGCCCCCGCACAGGGGTCAAATCGTTTTTAATTTGTTTTCGCTCTCAGATGTCAGACTGCTGGTTATCCCCCTTGAATATTTTTAAATGAAATGAAAATATATGGAAGAACAGATTATATATATATATATATTACTGTACTTATCTTCAACCATAGGTGTGCAGAAGATTTACATGCATGCATAAAGAGACAGATTCCTTTGTTTAACGATGTACGGATGTGTCTAATGGTGTGTGGAGACTGTTGGGGGGCGCATCCATCTAATGCATTGTTACTGAATGTAGTGATGTATCCAGTGATCCTGAATAATGTCCTGACTATACTGGTGCCAGCTGTGGCTGGGAATTCCGTGGGGGGTGATGCACGATTAGCAGGTGGCACGGTGGTGCAGTGGGTGGCACTGTCACCTCACTGTGAGACATGACCTGGGTCCTTGTGTCTGTGTGGGTTTCCTCCGGGTTCCCTCCTACAGTCCAAAGACATGCAGGTTAGGTTAATTGGAGACTCTAAATTGCCCATAGGTATGAGTGTGTGAGTGAATGGTGTGTGCGTGTGCCCTGCGATAGATTGGCGAAGGCATGCTGGGATGGGCTCCAGCCCCACCCGTGACCCTGACCAGGAATAAGCGGGTTAGACAGTGGATGGATGGGTGGATTGACTGGTGCATGATTAGCAATAGCATCACCCACAGAGGGCATGTTTCATTCGCAGCTCAGTTCAATTGTAGCTCAGTTAGCGCAGTTTCAGTTGTAGCTCAGTAATGCAGTTCAGTAGTAGCACAGTTAGCGCAGTTTCAGTTGTAGCTCAGTAATGCAGTTCAGTTGTGCAGTTGAGTTGCAGCTCAGTTGCTAAGCTACAGTTGCAGTCTGCATGCATTTTTGGGGACATGCAGAGTGCAGACTAGTCTACGACCTCATTTTTGTCAGTGACGTCCTCTAAGTACACCAAGACCAGCACTTGCTCTGCCAGTTCACTCGACTCTCTCCGCGACAAGACCGGAGAATTATTTTTATGCATCAGTCATTTTTAATGTAACATCTCCAGTAACTAAACCATGTAGCTCCTGGTTCTGAGTCAGACCTATTTAAGTCGCTTGAAATACATCGAGCGTCCCCTGCATTTAGTTTGGTGCCGTGTCTGTTCAAATAATGTCAATTTTGATTTTTGGCTGGACCGCAACAGCGGGGCCAGCCCTACAAACGCAAATGTCTGTGACTGACTGAGTGAGTGACCGAGTGAGTGATGAAGTCACACCATTGGTCGGCCGGATCACGTGTGTTAGGTCCAGCCCTATACTAGGTTTTAACCTGGTCTTGTTTTTTTTTACTCTTTTCTTTACCTCCAAATTTTATCATTGCTATTGTCTGAATTATTCTCTTTATGCATACGATGACCACAGAAGACCACCGTTCTTCTGTTTTGTTTTTTACTTTCAGTTGACATCTCTTATTGATGTCCAAAGCCATGGGTGTAAATGTAAGGAGAGAGATGGAAGGGAATGATGGACTTCTCTTAGTTCAGACACGGTTGGTTCTCACTGCTTTACTGCAGGGGTAACACAACAGTGTCTTGGATATTGATTGCTCATTTTCCTCCTGCAGTGAGCTGAGGTAAGACTGAAGCAATCAAGTCCCGAGAGTGTTCCCCACTAACGACGATGCCGTTTTAACAACCTGGTTTGATCACAGCGTTCACACCAGTTCCCTCCGATAACACGAGCGAATCGTCTGATTTAGGGGTCTCCCTGTGATCCGTTGGAACCTGCTGACGCGCAAAACGAACCGAGTCAATTTTGTTGGAACTAATCTGTTGGAAATAATTGGTAACCCGTAATTTACTTTAGCCATTAAATGCATATTTATCATATCACTGATTTACTGTTTAAGAAAAATACTGACGGGTGGTTAATTTTTTGCGGGAAATTCATTGGGACAACTACAAAACGCAGGTCCCGTAAGGTAAAATGCTCGTGTTGTACAGTTATTCATAGCTATGAACACATATACAGTAGTGCATTTGTCAGTTCCGAGGCATGATTGCTACTCTGGGTGAAATTAGGGATTCCGCATATCCCACAGTGCAATGTTTCAGCAAGTGTCTGTGATGCAGCAGGATCCAGGTCGCCTGTTACTCCGTGTGTGTGTGTGTGTGTGTATGTGTGTGAGATAAACACATCTGAGAGGGTTTAAGGATCTCACTCACACACATATTTTCGGCTATGCTAATCTTCACACCGGAGGAGGAGAGAGCGAAGAGGTGTAAACCATCTTTTCCTCCGAACGTTTTTTTTTAAACGCTCCGAACAGGCGGAGTGGAGGGGGCGAGAGATGGAGAGGAGGATTGGATTCCCATCTCCACTAATGCACCCAGGTTAAGTTCTGACTGAGTAATCTTTATTCTGTTTCTTTTCTGCGGCTGAAAGCCACTATAATCCAATATTTACAATCCCAGAGTGAGGGGGTATTTTTTTTTTTCCGCTCGGATCTATAAACCCATTACTAACAGTGCTGCAGAGCTATTTATAAACCTTGATGCTTTCTCTCAGGTCTTTCAGGGTTTTATGGTGCCCCCCCCCCCCCCCCCCCCGCCCTTGCTCTTTCTCTTTTGTCTTAACCTATTTTCTCTCTCATACGTGATTTTTCGACATGAGCTAAGACCACTGGCCTAACCCTGGAAGCCCAATGCTCTGTCCATGTTTGAACAGAATGATCCTACCTTTGTTTTAGTTCTGTGTTTGTTTGTTTGTTCCCCCCCCCCCCCCGAAAGCAATCTGTATGAGATCTGATATTGTGTACAAAGACTCATGTACACTGACATGCAGATTAAGACCAGCTTCACAAGCTTCTGGAATATATCCATCCTCTGTTTTTTGGGGGTTTTGTGCATGGAATACGGTCCCTGAGCCAAACTTCCCCCTTTCTGTGGTGGAATATAAATATGGAATCTGCTAAATCCATTTGCCTAAGGAAGAGAGGATCTGGTCCTGGCAACACCGAGCTCTGATATAGGCATTGGATCTTCTGGATAAGGGGCAGCATTTACAGATGCAATAACAGAGAAAAATAGATTTTTCTGTTAAATCAATTTTTATTTTATTACAGCTGCAACTTGCTAAAAAAAGGCTGTTTCTTCACACATCAGCAATGAGTTTTTGGACATTATGACAAAAATATATTTATTTATATATATATTTTACAGCTTAACATATACTCATGATAACTGTGGAAATTTGTTGCCAGTATATATTGGCCCCGAGTATATTTTATTTGCACAACTGAATATTGAGAACAGGAGCAAAATCTCAGCGATGTCCCCGAAATACAGGCTGCTTCCACCTGTATGAGAATGTCAGTGTGGCCCTTGCTTACCTGCGATCTGAGCAGTCCCCTCCCTAGCCTCCTCCGCAGGTCACCGTCTGATGGACTCGCTTGCACTCTCCTGACGATGGCGGCTGCTGCTGCTGCGTGTGTGTCCTTCTTCGTCACACGGTTCCATCCGAGAGGGGGTGGGGGGGTGGGGGGGTGGGGGGGGGGGGGTGCAGACTCTGACATTGTCGTGACGCCCTGGGGGCGCCACGTTATGAATCGATGGCCACATGATTCGAACCCTCCCGCCTCGCCTTCGAGAGAGAGAGAACGAAAGAAAAAGCGGTGACTTTCAACGATCCTTGTTTGTTTTTATTTTTAATTATTGACGCGCTTATCGGGCACATCTGTATCGATCCCAGCGGCCCCCCCCCCCCCCCCCCCCCCCCCCGCCCCACCCACCCCCCCTTGCTGCCCTCCGGGTTGCTGATACAGCCGTTTTTAAGAGCCCCGGTCTGTACGCGTCTAACAGAGCTGTTTTTTTCCCCATCCTTGACTGTCAGACCCCCTCAGCCTGAGAGATAGGATCGGCTGAATTTAAATTACATCGACAGGCTGCTCCCCGTCTGTAGCAATGACTGTGATAAACCTCCTCAACCTGGAAACGTCAAGCCAGGGGATCCAGATTTTTATCTCTGGGACCACGGAGGAGCACTTACTCGGTTCTGGTTAATGTTTGATGTTAACCTTGTCTCCTAGCGTACGGAACCTGGCAGGTAATCATTTTAAGAGAAGAGGTTTTGACCGAAATAGGACCGGGGGCCTTAAGTACATCATCTCTTTATGATATTCGACAAGCTTATTGATTCTGAAATGATAACAGCTGATACCTGCAACTAATCATACTCTGTGAAACATGCCATGGACTCCATCTGGTTTTCCTGCCTTAAGTGAAAATCAATATTTGTTCTTTTTCTTTATGTTTTAATAATGTGGTGACTAAATGTAGAAAACATGAACTGTGCACAGTTTTGTTAAAAAAAGGTATAGAGACATAAATGTAGAGACATATAGAGACAACTTTTCAGTCAAATGATTTCTTCAAAATCAAAATGGAAATTCAGGGCAATTTACTGGGTTGAACCTGGCTACTGGGCTAAATCTGGTTACTGGGTTGAGTCTGGTTAATGTGTTAAAGCTGGTTACTGAGTTGAACCTGGTTAATGGGTTCAGTCTGGTTACTGGGTTGAGTCTGGTTAATGTGTTGAAGCTGGTTACTGAGTTGAACCTGGTTAATGGGTTCAGTCTGGTTACTGGGTTGAACCTGGTTAATGTGTTGAAGCTGGCTACTGGATTGAGCCTGGTTACTGGGTTGAGCCTGGTTGATGTTACTGTATTGAGTCTAGAACTGAATCTGTAGTCTCTATGTTACTTTCTCAGGGCCCCGATCACTGCTCAGCAAAGCCTCTTTGCTCTGGATGCTGGCCTTTAGAAGGCATAACAGGCCTTATAATGTAGGAGGGAAGTGTGCGCTGTCAGGGATAATCTTAGAGGAGACGACTGAGGCAGGTTTGAAGTGTGCTGACAGAATCCATTGGTTTTACCAACATTTATATGTCTGCTTGTCATCAGAGCAATACAAAAAAAAAACAGAGGGAAAAAACACAGAATTTGTTGGGATTTGTCATTTAACAGGTCGTCTGTTGGTTATGTATAGAAAAGTGCTCCAAAGAGAAGGAAGTCCCTGCATTCTGCTGATTTTTTCCTGTAAAAGCTCTGAAGACGTATCATTCCACACCAGACCCCCCTTGTCATTCTCAGCACAAACATATCATTTCCTCATCCAACCGGATTATGCTAAGCCCTCCTTAGACGTACCAGCCCTGATAATAAGGATTGCGCAATAGTCATACAGCTTTGGGGCTGCAATGTATAAAGGGCTCGAATATATTTCCATAATTCCACAAGCTGTGTAATTCAAGAAAAAAATATTCAGGTGGCAGAGAAAAAAGCATTCAACCCAAAATTCCCTGATTTCTGTTTTTGTAGAAATGGTGTGCATCTACAGGACTTACTGCTGATTAATTAACACATTTACAATTTTATTTCGATTCAGTTTTAGGTAAAATGCTTTTTGCAGTCGTACTTGAAATCAATGTATGATTAGTTTGGGACTGCGTGCGTTCCCAAATTTTATATGTACTGCACACAGAAGGAGATAAATAATTTAGAAGGATAAAATGTCCCATTTTCTGTCTTTATGGAAATGAAGGTCGATTCTGTAATGTTGACTTGATCAATTGACTGAAGTGTCACCTAAGCCTTGACTTTCTCTGTCTCCTTATCCCCCCCTCCAGGATAATGACAGTGCCAGCACTGCCCTTTGTGTGAAGAACAGGTCCTCCTTCGAGCACCAACACCACCACCTCCTGCACTGCCTGGAGAAGACGACCGTGAGTGTCCCGGGTGCCGTCGTTTTGCTCATTTCCTGGGCCTTCTGGGAAATTCCATCCGCCAGTCACACGGTTGCCGCGGGTTGCGTTTTTTTTTTATCCGTGTCAGCAACCGCTCTCTCCCCGCAGCTCGCGAGGGGTCAGGGGTCACGGGATGGAATTGTTTGTTGCGCCCATTTTCCGTCGCTGACGTATGTGTTCCGTTATTGGAGGCGACTGGCCAGTGGGCGGGCGGTTCGGGGAGTTGACGCCATTGTGAGATACGAGAGGCGGGCGGCCAGACGTTCGGGTCTCGACGGGTTTTTGAAATGATTTATACATCTATGGTCCCGCCCAGACAGTGTGAAGTCCAGTCTGAGTAATCGTTTGAAGAAATCTGCCGGTAATTTGCAATTAATTCAAATGGTGCCCTAGTCCAACGAAAACCCCCTCCATGCTCCAACATCGGTTTTGAGGAGCCCCCCCCAGCCCCCCATTATGCTTCCAGTTCTGCATGTCAATGTCGTCCAGTTTTGCGAAATGCCGAATCTGTCGACCCCTCAAGAGAGATTTGCGTGTCGCGCGTCGTTTCAGAACCACGAGTTCACGGACGAGCTGACCTACAGCGAGATGTGCATGACGGAGTCGGTGGGCTACCGCACCAGCCGCAGCACTTCCCTCTCCAGCCAGCAGGGGCTCTCCACCTCCTGCTGCCCCCGGCGGGCCAAGAGGAGAGCCATTCGCCTGGCCAACTCCACCGTGTCTGTCAGCCGAGGCAGCGTGCAGGAGCTGGACACCCTGCAGATCCAGAAGTCCTCCGGCAGTGCACAGAGGTCAGGATGCGCCCGTGTCTTCTTCTGTGGTGCCCGCCTGTCACTCTGCCCCCCGTGTCTTCTTCTGTGGTTTACTGCAGTGGGAGCCCAACCCTGCTCGCTTTACATTTTACTTTAATCAGGGACTGACTGAGGTAGGAACCAGGGACTGACTTCCAGGTAGAAACTTCGACGTTGTATATTATTATTATTATTATTATTATTGACTAACATACCACGATCTCTGCCTGAGTCTGTCCTTCGTGATGCAAAAACAACTTTTGTTATACCGATATTGCGAGTTAAGTCTAGTCATGATCTCGAGATAACAACTTATTTTATGTCTAGATCATGTGCTGATCTTGCTATATGCTGATTTTGTATTGTACTGAAGTGACTAAAAGCACTATGCGCTCTTTGTGTGTGTGTGTGTGTGTGTGTGTGCGTGCGTGTGTGTGCACGTGTGTGTGTGTATATGTGTGTGTGCGTACATGCGTGTGTGTGTGTGCGTGCATGTGTATTTGTATGTGTACATTCATGTGTGTGCACATGTTTGTGCGTGTGTGTATGCACGTGTGTTTGTGTGTGTATGTGTGTGTGCGTACATGCGTATGTGTGTACACGCGTGTGTGTGTGTGTGTGTGTGTGTGTGTGTGTGTGTGTGTGTGTGTGTGCAGCCGCTCCAGTCTAAACGCCAGGACCGAGGACCTGAAGTTCAACTGTGACGACAGGGACTTCACCGCCGCCATTATCAGCATCCCCACCCCTCCGGCGAACACTCCCGACGAGAGCCTGCCGCCCTCTCCGGCGATCCCGGGGATCCTGCGCAACTCCCGCTCGGGCGCCTACACCCACGAGACCGTCAAGATCTCCTCCTTATAACCCACTCCCGAGCCCCTGGAGCGCCCCCTACTGGCATGGAGGAGACGGGACGGGACGCTACGAAGCGCCGCTGAATCTAAAGGATAAGCTTTTCCGTTGTTCTGGTAACTGCTCCCCCCCCCCCCCCAAAAAAAACTATACTAAACAAACAAACAAACAAACAAAAAAAACGAAACAAACAAAAAAGCAACGTGTACTGAATTATATCGCTACCATTGAGGATAAGCTAATCGTGAACCGAAGAGAAAGAAATGACTCTTACGCAGTTCGCATTTTCTCGAAGGTAAAACGTATCCTGGGAGAAGGAATCGTTGGGAGTGGAGTTGTCAATAAGTAAAGACGAAACACTATTACAGAAGGACAATGAGGAGGCTTATAGTTTTCTTTGGCTGGGGAAAGAATGGCACAAAAAAGGATATAAAAAGGACGTGATATGAATCCACAGACCACGTTTTGGACCTGGGCTACAGACGTATGGTTCCAAGATGGTCAGCAAGACCACGTTATTTTTTCTTTCAAACAAAAAAAAAAAAAAATTCTTGATATCCAAGACCTATCACTTTTCAAGATATGCAAATTTAGAACACAAGCAGGAAACAGTAAAATATATATGTGTGTCTGTGTATATGCGCATATACATATATACATACAAAATTTACAGGGAGTGAAAACACAGACATGTTATAAATATAATTACTATGTTAATACATAACACACAGATTTACCAAGAAAAATATGACTGCTGTATTCTGCAATAGATTTAGTCACTCTAAGGATTTAATAAAAAATGAGGGAGAACTAGTCGGAGGTACATATGTAACATATTAAAATGAGGGAACACTGGTTTGAGGTACATATGTAATATATTAAAATGAGGGAACACTGGTTTGAGGTACATATGTAACATATTAAAATGAGGGGACACTGGTTTGAGGTACATATGTAACATATTAAAATGAGGGAACACTAGTTGGAGGTACATATGTAATATATTTTGTATCATACTTCTCTGAATCACATGCATCTTCCGACCTTACCAAAAAAAAAAAAAAAGAAGCTTGTCAGTGTCCTGACTGGCCGACTA
Source organism: Anguilla anguilla (assembly GCF_013347855.1). Classification (NCBI taxonomy): domain Eukaryota; kingdom Metazoa; phylum Chordata; class Actinopteri; order Anguilliformes; family Anguillidae; genus Anguilla; species Anguilla anguilla. Next base: position 4,906,161 of record NC_049211.1, read on the forward strand.
CGAACAGTGCATGTTACTGTACAGTAGCTGGGGGGTCAAGATAAACTGCTGAATGTCTATCTTCACCTCCTTTTGCATGGTACCCTATTCTTTTTCTTCTTGGTTTTGTTTGTTTTCTTTCCTCCCAATATCAGCGATGACAACGTTTAAAAAAAAATTAAATAAAAAAAGAAAAAAGAAAAAAATTTAAAAAGAGTGATTCACCGGACATGTACGTTAGGAGAAAAATATAGGTGAATTAATTAATTTAAAAAAAGAAACTTCCCTTCCGGGCATGTTCCTCGCAAGAATGCAGACTGGATGAGTGAGAGAGTGTGTGTGTGTGTGTGTGTGTGAGAGTGTGTGTGTGTGTGTGTGAGTGTGTGTGTGGTTGGGAGGAATTGCGTTACTTGATCACAAATATGCATGGATACCGTTGTAGGTATTTTACCTGTTTTTCTCCTTGTTAGAATATAAAATGTGGGAGGGAATCTAGCGGCGATGGACATCCTGAGAGGCAGAGGGCCCGTGGCTTAGCACACAGTAAACATGAGAGTGCACTGACGATGATTTTGCAAACTTTGAAACACTGTGTTGGGTTTCGCAGTGGAGGCTGTTGAATGAACCAATCATCCGACTCGGAATCCTTTTGCGTTTGACAGTGTTCTGATGTCATGTTTCAAACTGAGCACTGGCCAGTATGACGTTAGGCTGTATGACACCTTTTCCATAATACTTCAACTTGAGGATGATGCATTAAACATAATAACATAATGATGTCGCCTCCCAATTTGACTATTTTTTTTTCAGCTTTCATTACATGAACATAATGTGTTGTTCTGCTTGATTTATTCATTTTGTTTCATTTTTTGTGCAAGTGTTTTTATATGCATTTGCAGCAACCAAGGTTGACTATGAAAAGTCAAATCATTCATCTACTAAAAACTCATCCTTAATTTCAGTTGCTTTACTGAAATTATTTACGCTATTTATTGTTTATGCACATTATTTTTACTATCTGTGAGCAGTTAGAGAAGTTTTGCCTTTTCAAAGCCTACTGTACTTGTTTATCCACCCAGTAAACGCAAAGGCCGCAGTGTGATCACTGAACTGATTTGCAGACAGGTGGCGCCATTGCTCAACTTCCGCGGAAGAGATCTGATGAGAATTGAGAGGTAGGGACATGACCCAAAAGCACAGCAGCTATGCACTCAGTTCCATAAATAAAGCTAACAGGCTTCAGAGGACAATGTTGTGGACTTCCTGTTACCAACAGGATGGCTAGCATAGCTTTGGGTACAGCTGGCATGTAGACCAGGTTCATTAGCTTGTTTGCGGGCCCACAGTGAAAGGCAGGTGATTGTACTCAAGTCGGCCCGCAGTGCCTGGAAGAAGAGATTATGTCACAGCGAGCATCGAACGGACTGAAATAATCAGACCGAGCTGACGGGTCATAGGAGTGCACAACTCTGTTCTAGAGCTTGGCTCACTCTCGTAGAGCACACAGCCAATCGTCTCAGTGTCCTCGAGACCACACCTCTTTACCCCCCTGCGGGGTCACTCACAGATGAAGACAGCATGGCAGAGGTTAGCCCTTTAAGATGTCAGAACTCAAAACGTGCGATTAGAATGTTCTGAACTGGACAGTCCAATGCTGATGTCACAATCGCTACTGGTGACTGAATGCAATGGAGTTCTAGAATTTTGAAAAATGTACTCTTCAAAGGGTCAAACCAATAATAGTCATAGAAATAAGGCAGAATTGCGTTGAGAAGCAAAACAATGCAGTCGATTTGTTGAAAACTAATGGATTTAGGGAGTATATTTTCAATTTGGATCGCCATATGTCTATACCCAAATAGCATTTCATAAGTTGATGCACCTGTTTTAATCATGCTTTGCATATTTATTCAACGGTGAATGTTAAAATTAGAACACTATCAGAAGAAAGCTAGAACACTAACTTTTGGGGGGAAAAAAAAAAAACATTCCAAAAAAATATCTACTCTTGGCAGGAGTTTGATCTGGAATGAGTCAGAAGCCTGACCGCCCTTGCTTCCTCTACTTTCTCTCTCCAAAGTTACCTTCCGACTCATTGATCCAGGGAAGCTTGTCTCGGGAGGGGGCGCCGCCAGCTCGAATGCCTTTTTTGTACTTTCTGACAGAGAGGACCTTGGGAACGGCGAACGCCAATACGTTCACCCTGTCGCTGAGTGAACTGAAATACGCTCTGCCTCTCCCGTAAATCCTCGCGCAATCGTGCCGTTTCAGAGGGTCCGAAGATATGCAGCGTACTATATTTACCGTTTCAGAACAGTCATCCCTTCTCTTACTCCCACCAGGACGATAAGTGCATAATGTATGAATTTTGGCCCCTGAATCACAAAATTTGATGCATAATAAAGCGTTGGAATCTGTCAAGCTATTTCAGGGCAACTACTGATAAACCGTCCCACGACAAGATATAAATAAGCACAGCTCGTGAAGCATTGAAGGATAATATGCAAACAGTGTTCATTTCAATGGCAAAGCAACTGGCTGAACTGGCCAATCATAGAACATTTCTATACCCCCCCAGAGACCCAACAGATACATAAGAAGTTTTAGTATTTAAACTTATTATGTATCATAATGCAAGTGTGTTGGGTGAGGAAAAACATGTTGCAGTAAAAATATTTTCTGAAATGTTTATTTTGTATTGAATGTCCCTGGTAGTGTGGGTTTCACTGTGGTACAATGTGTTCATGAGATTAAGACTCATGTTCCCTACAGGGGACAACAATTAATTGCCCGGTCTGTGGTGGGTATGCAAACGCTGAGCTAAGCACATGTGGCAGTAGAACCATCGAGGCTGCCGTAGAAGCCCCTAACTCATTGGTTTGTTTATTTTTTGATAATTAGTAACTGGGGGCAACAGAAGTCGGGATTCATTCGATCCAAAAATGAAACAAATCAAGTACTGTATAGTATATATATATAAGACCTGAGCAACAAATATATCCCACTGTGAGTATCCCACATTGATTTCACTTCACCATTTCTGAGGCTACTAATGAAAAACTTGGGCTAGTATAATCATTTTGAGTGGCTCTCTGGTGACTCGGTATCGTGACTCCATTTTCTTTCCCAGGAGAGCAGACTCACAATGAGCAACATTGCCTCCGAATGAATGCTTTCACTGTTTTCTCCAAATGTAATAATGTCAGGTATGCCTGGGGCTGTTATGTTTTTCTATGTTTGCCAGCTGGCCCCTATATAAGGTGCATCTTTTATTCTTTGCTTTCCTCTTTACTCTTTTGCACTTTCGTCATCCGTCCATCCATCCAGTTGTTTTTTTGTCAATGAGAATTTCAATTCACCATTTAGTTGTCATCATTTACCTGAGTAAAGAACCCCTTTCTTAAAACTGTTATTTTGTTTTCTCTTTTGGACTACCACAATACTACAGACCGCCACAATACTACTTACGTTATGCCAATGCAGTTTCCGCCTAAGAATACCAAGATTTTTCTATAATTTCAGAAAACACTGCTGTAATTATAGAGGGTTCAGTAGAGTTAACGATAAAAGAAAGTAATTAAAGCAATACGACCGATAATTGTGTAGTTATTTCGTTTTACAATTTTCTGTTTAAAATGCTGTTTAAAATGGACCAAACCCAAGTTTTATGGTCTGCTGTCATTTTGGGATTGCCATTTCTGCATACTGGACATCATTCCCCATCGAGTGAAAGGTACATTGACCACACATACTGCACCGGATAAGGAGACCGATGGTCGGAATTCAAGTATTGGGGTTCATTTGTTGAATTAAGTTCCTTTTATAATACGCTCTGGAATCTTAAGAAACCGATGTTTTTATTATTGTGTTTACGGCTACACAGCACCTTCAGGATAAATTGTCGCTTCATGGCCAGACAACTTTTTTGTTTATCGTTTTACGCCTCAGTGTGTTACATCTGAGCGAGAGCGCTGGAGATGCCGTTAACAGTAACAGTTACTCAGAGGCTACGTTCTTGAAAAAAAATAAAATGAAATAAACTTCTGGTTTTAAAAATACCGTAAATGTGTTTTCCTGCTATATCCACTCGTCAGGCTGCTCATGATAAACCAAATGACATTAATCACCACTTTTGTGTTATTCGCAAAACTCAGATAACGTATAGGATAACCATCAAATACATGAATTTGGTTCCTTTTTCAAACTGATTTTATCCTTTATGGCTCTGTCTTTGAAAATACAATCTTAGAAAAATGATTCTCTTGTCTTCACAGCATTATTCTAGTGCCAGTGCTATTCTCCTTTCTGTCTTGTTTCAGAAAGGAGAATTTAAAAAATAATAATAATATACTCATTTGAAAATTATTGGCAATGTATAATTTTTGACAATATGGCCATTTTTTTAAAGAAAGTTATGATGCAGGCTGTATGGCCCTATAAATCAAATCAAATTGTTACTTGTTTTCATTGATGAACTGAATATTACAGTAGTATCACCCTCAAGCTACTTACGTGGTTCATGGAAGCTACAGCATTGAGGTAAACATGCACATAGAGTAACCTCAAGAAGTTGCGATCATGCGAAAACAACTTTTGCTATGCCCAGATCATGCCCAGATTATTATTATAATAATTTTTTTTTTGTGATCATGAGATAATTTGTGATGTCGAGATGACGGAACCAATTTTTTTTTAATAGCCTCTGTGAGTGCAATAGCAATGTAAATACTTCATTTCTGTGCAAACACGTTGTCCATAAATTTCGGTGACCACTGAACTGTGATTATGAAGAAAAAAAACCATTTGCAATTAACACTGAGTCAAGGTTAAGTATAAATGTTCAGGCATACATTATTGTAATACATATCTTAATAGCTACTTTGCCCTCATTTTAATTCTGTTTACTATTTAGTTATGTTTTTAAACTATGTTGAGTGTGTATCTAGTGTTTATTGGTACAGTTTATTTCTTGAAGTCACTCGTGTAGGTACAGGTAGTTACACTCTGTGTAGGTACAGGTAGTTACACTCTGTGTAGGTACAGGTAGTTACACTCTGTGTCGGTACAGGCAGTTACTCTGTGTAGGTACAGGTAGTTACACTCTGTGTAAGTACAGGTAGTTACACTCTGTGTAGGTACAGGTAGTTACACTCTGTGTAGGTACAGGTTGTTTACCTCTATGCTGTAGCTAGAACCATGACAGTGACTCGAGAGTGACACTACTGAACACATTTTCTACCTGCGTAAGTCTCTGGTAAAGGCAAAAGTCAAATGCACTCGTTTATCATAGGCCAGCATAGCATAGGCTAGCCCCAGTACATGTCACACAATCACTGTGCATTCAGATCTGATTGTGAGAAAACATTTTATTTATTTTTTTAATCTCAAGATCACAAGACAAGTCATCATCACGAGAAAACAACTTTCGTTTTCTCATGATCACGAGACAAGTGAGCCGTGATCTCAAGGTTATGGAACCAAAAAATTCTGTAAGTTGAGGACAAATGTTAATGAATCCAGGTTGTCCAAGAACAGAAAACACATATGATAGAGATAATAAACAGTAAATAATAATGATAAATAGTACATCAACAGGAATAAAACAGGTTTTATTAACATTGAAAGTTTGTGCAGAGAAACTCATTCATCTCGTTGGCCATAAAAAATGTATACATGTTACTTACATGGATGTTGCTCAAACAGGAGTAGCTATCTGGTGAACAGAAATGCTTCTTCGTATACAATTTTAATGACTGATAAATTCAAAACTAGAGCTCCTATTCTACACGTAGTGATAGCAGCTTTTTGTTTGTTTCCTTTACGACCAGGTGAGAAACTGAAAATATTTCATTACTCAGGGAAAAGAGAAAAAAAGCCAAATCTGGAAACGACTGTACTGTATGGAGATGTGCCCTTATTATATGAAGATCTTTAAACATTTCATTTATTTTATTATTATTATTACATTACATTACAGACATTTAGCGGACGCTTTTACCCAGAGCGACTTACACAATTTTTTGTTTTACATAGAATTTACATTGCATCCATTTATACAGCTGGATATATACTGAAACAATGCAGGTTAAGTACCTTGCTCATGGGCACAATGGTAGTGTCCTATCTGGGAAATGAAACTGGGATGTAACCTTTAAGTTATTATTATCATAATTATTATTATTTTATTTAATTTTTTGTGCCCAACATGAGGCTCTGTATATCCAATTCCCTCCCTAATTTGGCATGTGTATTTATCCTCAGGCACATTAATGTGCAAACCCCTTTGCCAATTAGGGAGAGTGCAGGTACTCCCATGAAACACATGGTGTCGCCAGATGCTTCTTCTCACACCACAGGTTACAGCTGAACTCGCAGAGTGGAGTCAGAGGAAGACCACAGACATGCAGTCTATGGTAAAAAGCTGTTGCTGTATATTTGAACTCAGATGTCAGTTATCATACAGCATATACAGTGTGTTCAAAAGGGTTTGGTTTCAGTCCATTAAATCTTCCAGCATAACATACAGTCAGTCAGATTTGGTGCACATGTCAGTAATAATTATACTATACTATATATTATTATTTGAATATAACAAGGCCGACAACACAGACGTGGTATTGAGAAGCACACAAAGAAGGCCTTTATATAGACACTCAGTTGATTTGGTTAAAACATCCATGTTTTATTCAATCACATGTACAGTATCGTGGTGAAATGTGCGATTAATTGGGTGGGTGAAAGTTTTTAGTTTTTTAGAGGTCTCTCTCTCTTGACAATAAGCTGGATAATTGTCTATGCATGCATGCTGAAGCAACAACAAACTGAGTGATAAAGAATAAGAGTGAATGGTAAAAAAAAGAGGAAATTAAAACACTCATTACATACTCAGTGTTTAAACATATCAGACATTCAAGCGAGCAATTCCATGTTTATTTCGCAGCAACATTATAGCCTTCCTTTGGAAAAAATGAAGACAAATGAAAAACCAATGCTACTGGCCTTACAGACGAATGAAGACACACCAAGAAATTAAGCAAGCAGTAAGGAAAGCATTTAACAGTGTATGTCAACTACCTGAATAGACAAGTCTTGACTTCATTTTGCAAGCAATGGGCAAGAAGAACTTTGTTTCATACATACACATTTATACTTGTAGAGACCATTGTTAAACTTTTATCCACCCAGCACACATGCAACGAAGATCGTGTACAACAGTGCACAAAAATGTCTGCTGTCAGGAATAATTAAATTGATAAATGCACGTGACAATGAACTCGAGGTTTATTGCTTTATGTATTCATTTATTTTTATAAGTACGTGGGTCAAAGTTTTGAAGTGGAGGCCAGAAGTGCTGTTTGCAGATCCAGTAGACAGACAGTCAATGTGTGGTCTGCCTGACTTTAAATTAAAATCATTAAATAAAGTCTTAAAATGAGAAACAAAAGTTTGCATGTCATTTTATTTAGTGTTTAACTGATTTTTACTTTGTTTTACACTTGAAGAAGGTGAATGAAGCAGATTCTTTCCAGATGGTGTCAGGCATATACAAAATGACTGTACAGTAGTCTTAACAGTGTTCACTCATATTCCCATTAATTTCAAATTCCACATCGAAAATACAATATGAGTAACTTTTGACATAGGAAACAGCAAAGGCTACTTAAAAGCTCCCATTAAAATGTGCTCTTATTATTTACTTACTTTCGTTACTTAATAACGACATACCATATGCTATGTTATAGCCATTCTTCTAAACAGCATTGCTACATGCTTGTACTTTTGATTTAATTAAATGTATTTTTTTTTTCTTATAAAACATGCAGTTTACACACAACTGCTTGATATTTTCGCAAAGCACACACGTCAGTTGATAAGACGGTATTCACATCCCTAGCTTCCCATTAAAAACACAGAATTATATCAACAACAACAAAAAAACTTCCAGTTTATGACCCGTAATGTTTATTACAGCTACTGATTTCGCTAAATCAGCAATGAATCTCTCGGGCGTATTTTCACAGAAGCAAAATGAGGTTATTACACATAATTTGAGGGCATTGTAATAGTAGTGATGTATAGTGCACACTTCACATGCTGTGCAAATGAGTGTAATCTTTAAAACAAGCAAAGAAAGGATAACAGTATGTGTCATAAATAATTGGATTGCTTACAAAATGAACATTCAAAGAAAATGTTTCATAACTTCTGCAAGGAGTGTGAACTTTCGTTTTGGTTGGCGATGCATAGGTATAGATAGATATTGCTGGCTACAGCTTCATGGTTTTAGGAGCCATGGGTGTTTAAATGTGAGTAGCTTTATGTTTTTTTTTTTTTGGGCAAGGTCAAAATCAGGTGGATCAAGCAAATATGTACATGTACACTAGTCATACTGCAACGGACAACAAGTAAATGTTTTTATTTTATTTTTTTTAACAACCCTAACAAGTTTTTCCCTCCACAGTTTGTGACATCAGTGGCATTTTCCGCTTGGTTTAACATGGATTTGGAAAATAACAGGCAATGGAAAAATGACCCCAGGCAGCCCCTTTCTTTGGGCTGGATTCAGTTCCTCAAACATTCACTGCTGCAGGAAGAAGAATGAACTCAAAATATGTCGTGCACATCTGAGCAAAGTCAGTGTTCTTTGCATGCTTTGGTAGTTGAACTCTTTTTAAGTGATGCTTACCTGTCATGCCCCCCCACAAAAATCAATACTCTGACTTTAACGAAAATAAGGTTGTTTCCACTCCGCTTGAAGTCCATCCAACAGGTTTAAAAAAAAAGTTATTTATGATCAGAAGGATATCCTGCTCATGAGGTTATCTGAAGTTTTTTTCTGGAGAGCTTTCTGGTTTCAGAAGTTGTGAATCATTTTATTTTGAGTGAGTTTACTTTCCCTGTTCAGTTGAATTAGGATCCATCCTTCAAAGGCATGAACAGCCATCGTATAGAGACACGGCCACCACTGGGCAATACTATTCAATTGTGTGATTTTGGGGCCACAACAACATTCTTATTAAGACTCAGAAAAACCCTAGGGCTAGCTCTGCATCCCAGTAATGGCCACACTGACTACCATGCCCCCCCCCCCCCCCCCCCCACCCCCACCCAAAAAAAATAAATAAATAAATATATAGAGGCTAAAAACAGTTTTAAAAGTGAACTCAGCTAACTTTGAACACGGACACAATACGCACCACACAGAGAAAGGATGGGGATGTGAGAACAATTCACATGATTACCTTTAAACCCAAACCATATACAGCGCCCTCCATAAAATATTTGGGACCAAAATATATTTCTTTCTTGATTCGGCTCTGTACTCCAAAATTTTTAGATTTGTACTCAAAACAATTTGCGTGTGGCCAAAGTGCAGATTCTCCGCTTTCATTAAAGGGTATTTAAAAAAAAAATACATTTTGGTTTCACCAAAAATAATAACAGCACTTTTCCCATATATTAAAACTGTGATGGATCCTGAGCCAGTATACTGAGCCAGAGTTGTACGTCTTTGTTGTTGCTTTACTGGAGGCCTTTTCCAGACGGTTGACTTCCCTGGCTCTCTCTGCAGTCCCCCCCCCCCTCGAGAGTCTCAGTTTGACGGTTCCCGTCACAACAGGCCGGCTCACCTGGCACCCCCCAGCCACCTTGCGTCTCGTATTTTTGGCAAAAAAAAAACACACCTGTCTGACAGAGAGAGACGCGAAGGAGCCCTTAACAGATGGAGCTGGGCTCTGGGAGCTGAATCTCACTGCCAGACTGCAGGACAGGAAGACTTGCATCGCAATTTGACTGGGAATAGGTAGAATACACATATATTATTTTTTCCCCTTTTACTTCTCAGAGATGTTTTTTTGGTGAGATAATCTGCGGCGTGTAAGTATCTACTGTGCGCTGTCACATTACATTACATTACATTTATTTAGCAGACGCTTTTATCCAAAGCGACGTACAAAAGTGCACATCATGGTCATTGGACAACTACAAAACACAGGTTCAATAAGGTGCAATACTCATTTCTTACAGCTATTTATAGCCAAGAACACAGTTCAGTTCACACAGTGAACACTATTCTGACCTAACTTATGCCAAGCCAAACTAGGGAGAAGAACAAGCTACAATATAAGGACAAATATAAATTACCACGTGTTGAAATATGACAAATGTACAGCATTCCCTGGTCAAGCGTGTGCAATTGCACCTCACGGAACAATGCTTTACTCATTCGTTTAACGCAAATAAACGAAATGGCGCAGGCTTCATTTATTATAAGGACTAGCAGGGGTGTGACAGGGCTCAATATTTGGCCCTTTTCCACGCATATTTTTTCCACATCAAACCACTTTAAAACTGCTTTGCAGTTTTCCCCCTATGATAGCTGGGCCCAACACTTTGATGTGCGTTTGTCCAGCTGAGCAAACCAGTCATCAGATTTCGGCTGCTCAAATGGAGAATACGCTCACTTTATCTTTATTTGTACCGATTTTAAGTAACACAGTAAACTCAAATGAAAGCCAGTTTCCTGCTTGCCAGCTAGTTAGGCAGTCTTTCTTGCTGACTGTATATCTAGCAAACTGATAGTATGCCACGCTATATTTACTTTTTTTTTTTCAGCCGCTTTTTAAAAACTCACGTATGCATCTCACCGTCCTTTTTGCATTAGAATCCCACTAAAGCAAAATTGTGGAAGGCTTTTTCTGAGTCAACAAAAATCACCGTTGCCATGGGCTTTATTTGCTTCATTCATTTATGCTTGGTAATGTAAAAGTACAACGTGTACAAGCTTGCTTGCTTGCTTGTTGGTGGTAAGGTTCATTCCCGTACACCTCCCAAAAGAGGTGGGCGGCTAGACCTTGAGTTCAGACCAAAACGGCTTCAACAGCTGCCCCCCTCCCCCACCCCCCCTGACCTGTCCTGACCGTTAATTTGTCTTCTCCTGTTTTCTGTCATCCTTCCAGGGTTTCTCTAGCACCTCATCTGTCTCTCCCTCCATCTCTTCTGTCCTGTCCACTCCACTCCTCTTCTCAAGAACTCTTTTTTTTTTTTTTTTTTGCCAGCCCCTATTCAATAGCATAATTTACAGGGGGGGCAGACGATGGGGGGGGGGCTACAAGTCTTTTGATTAGACAAGACCAAGTTGCTTTTTGACCTTAAACACCCGCCAGCAGTGGCTTACGTGTTGTATAAAATATGTAATGCCAACAATGAAATGGCTGAACAGCTGCACATGAAACTGTACGGGTGACATGGCATTGGCTGTCTAACGGTAGAAACGCAGAGACGGAATACCGATTAGACATTACATTTATTTGGCAGATGCTTTTATCCAAAGCGACGTACAAAAAGTGCATTTCATGGTCATAGACAACTGCTAAACACAGGTTCAGTAAGGTATAATACTTATTTTGTACAGCAATTTCTAGCCAAGAACACAGTTTAGTTCACACAGTGAACGCTATTCGGACCTAACCTCTGCAAAGCCAACTAGGCAGAAGAATAAGCTACAGTATTAGGACAAATACAAATTACCAAGAAGTGCTGGGATGGGGCAACATGTAACAAGTGGGGGGGGGGAGATTTAGAGTGAAATATACAGCATGGTGGTGGTTAGTCTAGGTATAGTCTGAAGAGATGAGTCTTCAGGCCACGGCGGAAGATGGGTAGTGAGGGGGAGGTTCGGAGAGGGACGGGGAGTTCGTTCCACCACTGGGGAGCTAGGGTGGAGAAGCTCTGTGATCCCTTTGGGCGGGTGGGAGGGGATTAGCCTGCTGCTAGGCCGGAAACACGCCCTACGTAAAGTACGCAAATGCAAATGACACCGCCAAGCCGGCACACTGCGAACGCACGTCCTGGTTGTACACACGCTCGACATGTGTCCTTTCGTTCCTTGTGGGCGTGGTGGTGCCCTCAAGGGGGGTGATCCAGGACATTTGTGAAATGACTGAGCGCAAGGAAGCAGAAATGGAAGAAGACGGCTGCATACTGTTGTTGCCTGCTATATAGCGCCCCCTTGCTGTGACACTCGACACTGCAGCTCACGTTTGCATTTCGTTAAGAATTTCAGGTGACACATTTTAGAACACAATAATGCACAAAATCGACTTTGCATAGCGTGAAGCCTCCGCGTTCGCACACATACGTGCGGTATGTTTCCGGGGCTACGTTCATGAGGCTAATTCCATATCCCCGTGAGTATAACCAATCAGCTCTCTGGCTGATCCAAGCCCGGGTTTTTTAGGATAAAGACTCCTCCTCCCTGACGGCCTCTGGATCATTGATCCACAGAAGTCACAACAGATTGGACGTCAATCTCTTCACGGGTCCGTGCCCAGGGGATGTATAAAGCAAACAAACGAAACAAACAACAGAAAAAAGCAGCAATGAGTCCCTTTTTCACAAGGGGCTGTATCAGTCCACTGGAACTCCTCAGTTCAGCCTGTCACTCGCAGGCTAATTCTGGCTGTCTTGAGTGATCAGTTAGGAAGGTTAGGGAGCGAGAGTCCATGATAAGCCTTACATGCCTCTGGGGATGTGTCTGTTGCAATTATAGACAAAGTCAGAGCAAAGGGGTGAAAGTTTTTAGAGTGGCTAAACATTAAACAATGCCCAAAAAAACCCTATGTGGGAATCAAGACTGTAATAAGCTTTGTTTTTAATTTAGTTTTGTATTTTAGTTTCAATTCTGCTGTCTAATTTAGTTTAGATTTGTTAGTTAGTTTTGCATCGTATTTAGTTTTATTTTAATTTGCATTATTTTTCTCCTCCATTTGCAAGGCACATTCCCCCACAGCCTACAGCTGTGCATTTGGATTTGTCAACCAATGCATTATATTTAAAGTACACCCAATGCTAACCATAATGCTGGTGGTTAACATCCTTAACTAGTGCGCTAAGCACACGCTCATGGCTTCAAAGGCCTCACTTAACCCTGGAGTTCAGCTCTCCTTTTCTTTCTCTCTCTTCCCCATCCCCCCCCCACCCTCCAAAAAAACGTGTGAAAAGCCTCTTGAGCGCTGTACTCTGGCTCCTGTGCAGCACACACCCCTGTGATGATGCACATTAGCATATTCGGTGCTTAATTCACTCAAAAAGAAAGGGTTGGAACTGGCAATGACTCAATACCATTGTTCAGGTTTTTTTTTTTTTTTTTGAAAATGAACCATTTTAGGTGCCGCCGCTCACATCATGCGATCCGTCTTCAGTCCCACCCCCACACAAGTCCCCCTCCAATCCCCCCCCCCCCCCACCCCCCCACCTCTCGATGTGGAATGCTATAACATGCCGCCAGTGACTGTCAGGACTGTTCTCACGTTACAGTTTTCTCTTCTCGGAAGAAACAAACCTGCATTTTTACTACGTATACACTAGCAGGTGCACCATCTGTTGTCAGTCCCACCCGTTTCCATAACAACTTCGTCTGGTTCTTGCGTTGCTCAATATGTTCTGTACTGTGGTGGCCCCACACACCGCATCGATCTCCACATGCTCTTAAGACGCAAAAACACAGTCAGAACGCACTCCATTCACAAATGGAGCATCGCGTGGTTCTGGCAGGCCACGAGAGTCAAGCGCTCCGGCTGAATCAGCTGATGGCTCAGCTGAGTGATGTTCGCCTATCACAGTACATTCACTAACAGGGCGGTCTACTTAAACAGCCTCCCTCTACTTATTCGGCTGCTCCTCCTGCATGCAAGCTGCTGCACGTTGCTTTGTAAATCCCCTCCACCACCCCAGCTCCATCCCTATGTGTCAAGAATTTGCATTTCTCCATTCCTATGTGTCAAGAATTTGCATTTCTCCATTCCTATGTGTTAAGAATTTGTATTGCTCCATCCCTATGTGTTAAGAAATTGCATTGCTCCATCCCTATGTGTTAAGAACTTGCTTTGCTGCTGGATCTGTTCTGTGTGTACCCCTCTAGGGGGTTTGGCTGCCGGCCTCCCGGCCTTATCCACGCGGGCTGCGTGGTTGGCGGGAGAGCTCCAGAACAGAGCCATACCGCCAAACATAACTGTATTGCCTTTATTGTCAATAAAGTTGTACTTTGATGACAGTGGTCCTGACAGAATGAATAATTAACCTGTGTACAGTACATAAGACAAATAACAATACTTGTGCCCTCATCCTTTGTAAAAATGTAGTTCACTCAATTTTATTTCTGTACGGGAACTGTTTTTGTAATTGGAAATAAATTATATAGTTTCTATGACATCCTATTTTGAGACATCCTATTTTGGGAGGCTTGTCATTTTTGTAACAGACAGGCATGTGTTTGGTCAGTACATGCTACGTCACAGACAGGGAGGGTGGGCATATTTTAGAATAGGGCTCGACACTGACACTTTGGTCAGTGTAAAAGTGATGCAGCATTTTAAAAAATTTATTTGTTTCTCTTTCTGTCAGCTTTGTCGTTTGATCCAGTCCCTGGCGCTTCTGTTTTGTCTCTTTTTGATTTGTGGCAATGCAAATTTCACTCTCTCATCACTGCTGGGCTGTCCTCACACAAAAGACCAAGCCTCTATTTTTTTTTCTTTTACACTTTGAAATATTCAGTACCTCCTATCCAACTCCTACCCTTTCTTCAATGTCTTTTCCTTTGTAATTTTTCTCATGAATTAGCATTTTCTACTAATCGCATAGACGTCTGGGAAAATATCACCAGTACCATTTTCTGTTATGTACTCAGTACTGCCTGGGGAGGATCTACGGTATTTTAAACTCAAAGTTGCCGAATTGTTCAGTGGGAGCGGGATGGAGGCCAGAGAGGTACCCAATACTCTGACTTGGGACCTTGAAATCAAATTTAAGGCCACGTTAAGTCACATTAACCCCTCTAACTGAAGTTTGTTACCGTTTAAACAATGAAATTAGCCACCGATTTTTAAAGACAACACTGTTTTGAGTTGTGTCATTCACCTTGATTGTATTACTGCAACTGCAATATTTACTCAATGTAATTTTCATCTTCCAGGGAGGTGAGCATGAATATTTAGTCACTGATTTTTCTAGTATCGACTCCATACGCAAAATCTCTGAAAGAACCTGGAAAGTTTTTTTATGTTTTAGCCATCCTCTAATCTGATTGGTGCCAGAAAAATTCAGATAATGGATTTGATTGGCTGATTAGTTTTTCATTTCACCACCCACCCACAAGACACTGTGCCCACCCCTCTTCAAGGTGGGTGGCAAACTTTGACTTTGCTGATATGGAAATTTCAAAAGATGCTTTCAAGTTTTAACATTCAGTTGCATCCCTGCTATGAAGTCACTGTAGTATTCATTTTATTGTTTTATTCATCATTTTGAGTCAAGATGTTCTTGTCCGCCTGCCAAAAGGACATAGAAAGTGTAATCTAACAGGCCTGGTCTGTGGTACATGGTACTCTGTGATTAACTATATCTGTACACCTCATCCATGTTTAATGTGATTTAATATTGACCTAACTTTTATACTTGAGACCAATGGCCTGGCCCATTAGCAATTAACACAAGAAAACTTGCATGCAGTGTGTACTGCATGTGATTTTGCTTACAGTAAAAGTATTTATTGTTACCTTTGTATGTGTTATATGTGTTTGTATCCATCCATCTATCTATACCCACTTATTCCTGGTCAAGGTCCTGGCCAGCCTATCCCAGCATGCACTGGGCAAGAGGCAGGAATACACCCTGGTCAGCAATCTATTGCAAGGGCACCATTCACTCACCATTCACTCGCACACTCATATTCTCTGACGATTTAATCAGTCAGTTAGGCTAACCTGCATGTCTTTGGACTGTGGGAGGAAGCCGCAGTACCCGGACTCTGGGAGAACTCCGCACGGAAAGGTCCCGGCCGGGATCCAAACCAACGACCTTCTGGCTGTGAGGCGACAGCGCTAGCCACTGTGCCGCCCTGTGTGTTTCTGAACTACAAATTCCCCCCCGTTTAAGGATTCGACAAGCACTCTACACCGCGCAGCGGGACTGTTCATGTTTTTGGCACTTCTGCAGCCTGTCCTCACCATTAACACATTGTTGGTGTTTTAATTCGGGTTCAGCTCTACGTCCACACGCTTTCCCCACAATTCAACATTCCCTCCACATAGTTAGTTTGATTTTAATGGCGGTGGGGGGGTGGGGGTGGGGGGTTAAGCTCCTGTAGAGCACACGCGCACGATTGGCTGTTTCTGAGTGTCCTCACGACCCGGCCTGGTGGCATCTGGCAGGGGGGGAACACCGGGTCCCTGCAGCGTTCCTTCTGCCAGAACCCGGGACTTAGCCCCCGTATTAATCACAGCCGTCCCAACGGCCTGGTGAGGCACGGGCGCTAAGCGGGGGCCTTAATGCCATTACCTCCTGAGAGAAAACTGGACATCTGTGTAGAGGGGGGGAGAAATATTTACCTTTCCCCTCCCCCCCCCCCCCCCCCCCCCCCAAAGGAGTGCAGGCTCTTCACGTTCATTTGTTCTTTTCTCTTTGGTATCCTGCACTGCAGGGGCATTGTATGTGTGTTAGGGTACGGTAGGGTAGGGTAGGGTAGGTTTGGGTGGGGTGGAGTGGGTGAGGTTTTTTTCATGGCCCCTGACTGACAGCACTGGGCAGCAGCATTGTGGTTGTGGTACTGATCTTAGGAAGGAGGTGCTGTGCGTTTCACTCTGCCCTTTAAGATCTCTAGTTTGGGGGGGGAGGGGGGGCAGCTTTAGGACCTCTAGTTTGGCCTCAGAATTCTTCTGGGTAGCATTTGGTCAAATTTCATGGCTGGGAAACCTGAAGATGTTTAGTATGAGATGAGGGGGAAGATCGATGCAGAAAAGACTTGTAGCATAAACTTATCTAATTCCATTTGTGATGTTTGAAAACACTAGTTGTATCTATATCTATATATTGACAGTTCCTTTTTTCTGTAATTGCATATAGGAAATGGTTCATGCGATCAAGTTACATTCCATGTAATACAATTATTATTTTACATTTGATTTAATCGCTTGTTATATGAACACCAACAAGACGGAGACATTGAGCTGTAAACTCCTCTGAAATTAATCAAGAAATGATCTGAAATTCATCTACAAATGATCTGAAAATAAAAAGGTTGTGTGTAAATTTGTACTGTGCCGTCATGCTCGATTAAAGTTAAAATTAGCTTGATGGCCCTTGCAAAAAAAAAAGAAAAAAAAGAATGTTTTGTTGTGGTCAAAAACAGCCGAGAGGAAAAATAACATTTGGATCCGAGCTATGGGGATGACACTATAATAACATTTTTAGCAAGTTAAAAAAACGAGTCGCTGCCTATTTTTATTCCGATCACAGGTCCTCCCAGCCCGCTCTTCCCGCAGTCACTGGCAGTGCTGTGAGCCTACGCTACGCCTACTCCTGCTGATTGGCTTGGCAGGCATCTCACCGCCTTAAACTTTTTTGATCGCGGTACTTTTGTGACTGAACGTCTGAACTCCGGTGATTTATAACCTTCAGCCTTGTTTGTCGAGATCAGGGGTTTCTCAAGCTACGCCCCAGGGGCAAACCCATGGCCCTTCAATGTTTTTGGGGAAAAGCCCCTAACATGCTATAAATATAATCTTTAAGCGATGTGAATGAGAAAGATCACTCAAATTAGGCCGAATCTACACGTAGTCTTATGTTTTTCATAATCAAGGGATGTGTATATACACAACGCTGGCACAAACTGTGGAAATGCTGTGCTTAAAGAAGTTTAGTACTCTTAAAAACTTTATTTATTTATTCTGTTGTTTCTCAGAGCCATTTTTGTATGTAAAGTGTATTCAACACTGTTATTATCATGACCACGAGTGGTAATGACGTTGTGACCATCAGTAATTAAGTATTACTGTATACTGTACGTATAAGCCAAAAAAAAGAATGGTTTTCCTTTTAAGTATAAAAATACTGGACAAAAATACACATTTAAGCTGAATATGAAATATGTTATATATAATGTGTATCCAACAGGGCTGAAAGACTACAAACAGGGGATTTTCTGTGTATCCTGCAAGTCATGATTGATTATAGCAGCTGGATGAAAATCTTAATTTTAATTACAGCAGCTATGCTTCACAGTTAACTGCCTGAAATCGTGTGGATATTGAATGTTTTTGACAACGTATATGCGACCAACACAGAGGATTTGAGAGCTAACTCTGAGGCTTTTGGCTGCGAGGATGAACTAGGACAGGAAGGATACACTTGAACTAGATTTCAAACTGTCAGTTGAAAGTGTGATGAATGGGGGAGATGGCCTTCGGTGATATATAGACGGTGAGGGAGCGCTGTTTGGGGCCTGGAAAATCTTTTAAGGAACTTGAGCAAAGGCACTGTCGAATGCACTATCGACTTCCATAACAAACCGGTGCCTGGCCCTGGCAGATGGGTTCCCCCTCTGAGTCCGGTTCTGCTCAAGGTTTCTTCCTGCTATCAGTCAGGGAGTTTTTCCTTGCCACTGTTGCCCTAGGCTTACTCTTTGGGGGCCGGTTCTCTGTAAAGCTGCTTTGTGACAAAGCTCCTTTGTTAAAAGCGCTCTACAAATAAAAATTGATTGATTGATTGATTGATTGATTGAATGCTTCATGGGGGAGAGATGAGCAATGGGAAAAGGAAATGTCCAATTTTTTAAAAAGCTATATATCCCAGCATTCCTGCTCTGGTCAGGTGTCTTGAGTTTTACGACACTCCTCTCATCTCATCTGTTTCGAGATGTTTACCGGTGTCCATATTTATGTGGTCTGATTGATCGCTTTGTGCAATCTAATTAGGGAATATTACAAGGAGGGGGTACATCAATTCCACTCGTGAATCAGTAAATCTTTTATGATACGATGGCCCTGTTCATGTATCGCGATGCTCTTTTGCTCCAGTTTTAATCATTAGGGTTATAGGGTGATTCACGACTGTACATGCCGCGCAGATGAAAGCAAAACTGTCTGGGGAAATGACTATTAATTTAGTAACGTTTATGTATCTAACATCTGTTAATACTTTTTTTGTGTAAATAGGTCTCCAATGGAGAAAGGTGCATAGAATTCTTATTTTATGAATCCGTCAGTGACCGTCTCTCAACAAAGGCTGTCTTTATTACACACTGAGCTCAAAACACAAATGAACTTGGTTGCGAATAGTGTGGCAACTTCTGTTTTTTGTTAAACCGAGGTTGGACCAATCCCCTTTAACGGCTTGGTATTACTCCAGCATTTGTTGCTTGATTTACTTCCTGTAATTGGGTTGAATTTTTAATTTTTTTTTGGCTCCATTACTTTTAATAGTTTCAGTAGTGAAGATGTTTCCATCTGTTTTGTCCATTTAAATGGTCTCTTCCTGCACCAGAGAGCAAAAGTGAGTCTGTCTGATTGGGTTGTAGCTATACAGAGTGATAATGCATGTATATTTATAGGTTTTTAAGAGCACTACAAAATGGTGGTAGGGAGAAGGGCCTTTTCAGTTATTGTTTGCACCGATAGCTCTCCAAACTCTCCAAAAATGGAAATTATATTTAACATTATAAAATACATCAACTTGTGAAGGTTGCTAATGACAAACCAGGCTTCGGATATTTTTTTCTGCGGTTTTGAGTTCTCATTTGCTAATGGTGGATTTTACGAGTCAATTGTAAGCCTCTTCTTACATGATTGTTCAAATGATTAACTACCTACATGTATACAGGTGTAGAAAGGTTTAATCGGGTAGGTGTAGGCCCAATATAAATTGTGACTTTCACTCAAATGCTAAGCATTAAGATGAATACCAGAAATTAACTTGTCATAGAAATTGTCTAGTTATACATAATGATAAAGTTTTGCTGATTGGTTTTAATTTGAGTGCTAATTAAACCACATATCAATCATTCGCAGATAATATTTTCTGTGTGACTAGTTGTTTTCATCAGACTGAAATGGAGATAATTTTTCAAATTAATTTTTAAGAGTAGGACTAATGACTGTCGTGAGATTAGACCAGAATTATGCGTCCAAAAATATGCCTGAAATGTTAAACAAACGATCAAATGTTTTACTTTATACCGTCTTCATTCCTTCAGTGCATCATTTTTTAAGTTCATTAATAAAATTTTGCCTGTGGTGAATAAGCTCCCCTCCTTTCCTTTATGTGTGATAGCTTTTCTTATTCCAATTCAAATATGTATTTTGGCAAGCTCTGCGGGTCCAGTAATTTCTTTTTACTACCCTGACAGTAATGGTGACCTTATTTGATATCTTTAATCTGTGCAAAATGACTTCCCTTAATCTACTTTCTATTAGAATTCTTGCCTGTTCTTACTGATGATGTCAGAGAGGTGATGGCTGTATTCATAAGGGTGTGAGAACTTTTTCCACAAAATATGTCAATGTTATTGTACTCCTTATTCCGCTTACTCAAATCTTTTAATCAGGAACACATGCCAGTTTAAATACTGATGACCCATACATTTTATGGCCAATGTCATAACACTGGCATATTATATTATAAAACATTTTTTACAATGCATATTCCAAACAATTGATTCAATATAACTGTTGCATATGTTATAACAGGTATTATCACATGGGTCTTAAGACTCATCACAAGTGAAAGTCATTCCTTTAACCCACCCCAAGCACCCTAGCTGGACCTGTTTTTTTTAACCCTTTTTAACCCCTCTATGGCAGGTCAGACCATTTTGCCTGACAAAAGAACCCTTGATCTATACAGACCTCTTCCATGGAGTCACAGAGGAGCCCTTTGGAACCCTTCTGATAGCGTGTGTCCTGTTGATTTAACACTGAACAACCCCATTCAAGCTTTTTGGATGGGAACTCAGGCACCCAGGGTGTCAACATGACAGGATGACAGGTAAAAAAAAAATATTTAAAAAATAAAAAACATATGACACTGGCCATTCATGTCAAAGATGTGGAGTGAACCTCACAGGGACTTGGAATTATGTTTTTTGTTTCCTACTCTCAGTCCTCCTATTGCCCCACCCAGACGGTCAAAGCAAACCTTACCTGCTACCCTTTTGCTCTGTGACTACAATATGAAGATAAATGAGCGCCTAATAAGACTATTATTAACACACGGCTATTAGTTGGAACATGGAATACCATCTGGTAGGCCACACGATTCACACAATTGTTGGCTGTATTCCAAGACAAGGTAATTATTTTCCCTGAATACAGGATCAGCTACACGAGGAAGGTGAAAAATGGAGATTCTAACATCTTAATTGCAGTATTTCATGAAGAACAAGGTGCTGAATGATTCATACACTTATTATACTGCTTGCTGTAGTTTTTAAATGGGCGTTCGAGAGAGTACCAATTTCCATGCGTAGATTCATCCTATTCAAGTTCACACCATATCTAGCCGTTAGCCTTGATCACATGGGGAAATGGTCAAACAGACTTCCGTGGGTTTTTTTATTTTCAAACATAATACAGTATAATTAGCAATGAAAACCAGTAAAAATGTATTTTAAGATGCGTGTGTTTTTTGGAAAGAGAAGAAATGTGACAGGGCTGTAGTTCTGATCAGAGATCAAAGAGGTGTGTGTGTGTGCGTGTGTGTGTGTGTGTGTAAAAAGCAGAAACACTAGCCAGAGGTAAAGGACGTACTAAAGGAGATGAAGGTAAGCACATCAAAAGTGAAGGGGGGGTGGGGGGGCAGAAACAGCTCAGAGAGGATGAGGTCCATTTGAGAAGGTAGAAGCAGGGAGGAGAAGGAGGAGGAGGAGGAGGAAGAGGAGAGCTGGGTGAAGGTGACTGTGAAAGTTGGGCTCTCAGACTGCGGGAACTTAAACTTTAAAAGAGAAAAAGAGAAAAAAGTCCTTCAGCTATATTATATAACCGTATAGAGGGTATTACATTTTATATATATCAGGCCTAAATGAAACCTAATATATTAAATGTAATACAGTCTATCTCAGTGGTCCCTCCCAACCAGGCAATCATAGAGGCTTATTATGAACATAGTAGATTGACTGACCGAGCCCACATGCACATTAACTGCAGTACCCTGTTATGATGGCACGGGGCCTTCTGAATCCCCATTTCTAACGGTCAATCTGGTGTCCCTCGTGCGTTCCCCCAGTGCGCCTGTCCTCCAGAATACTGCAGTACAGTAAGCAGGTACATGCACAGATACACGTCAATACCAACATATGCTAGAGCATATGCCCATTACATTACATTACATTACAGGCATTTAGCAGACGCTCTTATCCAGAGCGACTTACACAACTTTTACGTAGCATTTTACATCGTATCCATTTATACAGCTGGATATATACTGAAGCAATGCAGGTTAAGTACCTTGCTCAAGGGTACAACGGCAGGGTCCTTACCCGGGAATCGAACCTGCGACCTTTCGGTTACGAGCCCAGTTCCCTACCCACTGTGCTACACTCCGTCCTACTGAGCAATTTTAAATTTTTACACGACATTTATTATTTATTTTTTAAACCTTTTGCTATCATAATATACCCCCCCCCCCCCCCCCCCCCCCCCCAACCCGGGTCCACAACTGTAAACAGGAAGACAGGATGCTTCCCCAGTACCACAGAGCGGTCAACATGGGCCTCTGGCTGCTGAAGAGGGACTGCTGCAGTAAGGAGCAGCTCTGGCTGCTGGGAGATGCGTAAGATAACCGAAGCCGTGTCTCACTGCGAGCGTCACAGACCACAAAACCACGGGCACGGCCTACTAACTCATATCTCCTGAGCTGCCAGCTCGTCTTGCCTGAGTTTTTATCGCCTCCAACCACAGAGGCTGTTCTCTGGGAGCTTTCTAAACGCTGTGCAAGACTGACACCTGGCTGCAGGTTTGGTTCAAAGACTGCTGACTGCGGGAGTACAGGTTTGGAAGAGGCGCCAGAACTCTTATAAATTTTATCAGCCACTTAATGGTGTAAAATGCTTTATGTTTATGTTTATATTCAGAAAAGTAGTTTATAATGCTCACTATTTTCCCCGCACTGGAACAGCCAGTGGTAAATGATGACAACATTTCCAATTTAAAAACCCAAGAATAAACATTTTGTTAAAATTAAACTTAACATTGTCTTTCACAGGTTTCTGTTTCATTAACCTCATCATTGTATATTGGACCAGCAGTCCACTCTCAAGAGTTCTATTAGGATACATTTTAAAGCTTATGTGTTATAAAGTACATTGATCACATAGAGGTATATTTTTAGTTAAAAATATCATCACACCTGGTTCACTGTTGGATTGATATTTTACAGAACAACTGTTTGTAGTTAAATTATTTGTAATTATGTTCAGAAAAAGAACAGTACAGAACAGTACAGAACATTCTACCCTTGCTTCTGAATACAGAAGCAAGGGTAGAATGCTTAATTATTTCATTGATACTTATTTTACTTACATTTGTTTTGAAATTACTATTACTTACACATATGGGATTAGAATGTTCTTTGCTGAACATTCTAATGCTGATGTAACAATCACTGCTGGTAATTCAAAGCAATGGAGTTCTAGAACACTGACCTTTCAGAATTTTGAGTACCTTTGACAAAAAAACATTACCACCGTGTATGTGTGCGTGTGTGTGTGTGTGTGTGTGTAAGTGAAGTCGCACTGTAAAAGCATTGAGGGTGATGGGTAGGAAAAGAAAAAGAGTGGCAAAGAGCCAGATTTGAACAAAATGCTACTTATGATAAGCGTGTACTCGGATGCTTTCCTGTGTGCCATGGCTGGACAAACAGGTTGCTGCGTCTCCTACTGCAGTGACACTCTGGAGTTTTTCCTTCAGCGTCAGTCTAGCTCTTTGCATCGCTTCATCTGGCCTCTCTCTCACAAATATGCAGATCTTGCTACTACTCTTGCATGCATGGTCCATACATGGTAAGTTTATTTGTATTAATTTTAAAGGTCTTTACTGTTTTATTACGGAGGATTTAAAAAAAAAAAAAAACTTTGTGGAACCAAGCTTTTGATCCAAGTTTTGTCATTTTTTATTAACTTTTTAATTAAATTAACTTTAATTAATTTAATTGATACTCAAACATTCAATTAACTTTAATTGCATTATGATTTGACTTTTTTGAAGGTTTTTTTTTTATATATATAAATTGCATCCATAAAGACTTGACATGATTTGATGTGGTGGTGTTTTATGCAAGAAAACATTAACAGAAGTATTTTATGATGAAAAATATTGATGGAAACTGGAACCAAAAAATCGCTTTGGAGAAAAAGGGAATACATGTACATCCAAATTTGTCACCGGAGCAGAAAAAGGCGGCAAAACTTTCTGTTGCCAAAATAGTGCACTGATTAAATATTGATTTTTCACACAGTACTCAGTCGGTATGGAACACAACCACGTAATAGGGTTAGAGGTTTGTGCTTTGGAGAGAAAAAAAAATACAAATTTAAAAAGAACATGCAATTTATTAACTTTAAAATGTATTGACTGGAATGGATTGTCAAATGTTCTAAAAACCTGGGTACACATAACTCCCACAGTAGACAGCAATCAGATTTGTATTCCAGTGGCATGTGCATTGAATATAAAGATTTGATTAAATTCAATGTACAATTTAATAACAGCAGGACCAGCCACTGGCATAAACACAACTAGCGTAAAGCAGTTGTTTAGGGCCACAACCATCCCTGGGCCACACAATTATTATTATTATTATTATTATTATTTTTGGGACACTTTGGAGCATGAATGAAAGTTTCCAAAATCGTTCAAACATGCAAATGAGAGGGGACACACCCAAAAGCAAAAATCCATCGAAGATCAACCATCAACTCAACGGATATTATGGAAGGACTTTTATTATAAAAAGCTAATAAACTCTGACCAACGTAACCACTTAACAAACAATAAAACACATAAAACTGTTTTATTTATTACCCATATTACCTATGGAGTGAACAAGGTTAAGTGGTATAACATTCGGAACTAAGAACATTCTAAGAACATTGGAAGAAAACTTTGAAGTTAATTCTCAACGGAGCTGTAAGTTACGTTACATTGAATTTATTTGGCAGATGCTTGTATCCAAAGCGACGTACAATGTCATTGGAACAAATACAAGACACAGGTTCGATAAGGTACAATACCCATTTTGTAGCAGTTATTCATAGACATGAGCACATTAAGCCCAGTTAGCATGGCAGTATTATATCATGTTTTTGACCTTGTGTTTGACGGCATCTGAACTCCCAAATACTTCAAATATGCGTCTGAGGACAAGAAATTGTGAAATTAAAATTAGAAAAGAAAATTTAATCAAGATTAAGAACAACTAGCAACAGAGCTATCCGTAAGCACACTAACAAATAAATCTTTTTCAAAAGTGTCCAAAAAGGTTTCCTTTGAAGGCTTTTTTCATTTCCATTAAACATGATAAATAAATAAATGATAAATAAATTAATGTAAATATAATTTCAGTATTTAGCAAAATAGGTAATAGCTGTGAATTATTATTTTTTCTTTTTTAATCCGGTGATAATATGTCTCATAATAAAAGTAATAATAGCTTTATTCTATATGCTGTTCATACATTAAAATGCAGCTCAAAGTGCTTATCCAGCATAATGAAATAAAATAAAATAAAACATGATAAAATGGAATAAGCATAGTGACAAACTAAAATGTATATGAACGTGTGAAAATAAAAGCATATATCATTATAACAGTAAAACTGAAGAGTAAAAACGAAATAATAAAATACAATAACAATTAAAAGAAAGCTAGTTGAATACAAGTTTTTAAAGAATGGTGAAAAGTTCAAAGTAGAAAATTGTGACGATATAATTGATTTATAACACATCAAATTTGAAGTTCAATACTGTTTTGTTTTGATAGTGTAGAAAAACAGAGAGGAGCGCGTCTTTTGGAAGTGAGTAAAGTGCAGCAAGGTGCTCTTTGGTACAAGGGCGATGAAGTTGATGAAAAAAGATAGCGACGGTTAAAAAACACGCACCTACGCGTTGCGGCACACTGGCCTTCACAACCCTGATGAAGGCCAGTGTGACACGCAACGCGCAGGTGCGTGTTTTTAACCTTTGCTATGCATTAGCCATACAATAAAGGCTTTTTACTTTTTCACAACAAGAGTGCTATCTTTTTTCATCAAATATTTTGATACTATTGGCAATTAAAAACGGAGCTCTATTAAAATCAGAACGAATAACTGAAAATCTCAGGATGTAGTTTACGGTATTGCGAAAAGCAAAAATGGAAATACTAAAGTAGTTTGCTCATAATTCTTCAACTCAAACTATTTATTTATTTTTTTAAAAGTATTATTTCCATAAATAATTAATGTGCTTATATGGGGCGGGGGGGGGGGGGGGGGGGGGGGGTGTTGGCGGGTGGTATAACGTTGTCAGCGTTTGTGGGGCAGAACTGAGTCAGTCTTATCTTGTTGTCAGCATCTCTAGGCAGTCATGAGGAAGCATCATAAGTCAGCCCGTGCATCGGTGATAAGCGATGCACATTTCAGCAGAATGTGCAGTTCGCGCTTTTTTCCCCCTGCAAAAGATATTTTTCGAGATTAGGCCTGAGTTCCATCGGCCCGCATTTAAAGCAGGCCATCGCCTGTTTTCTGTGCGCATGAACGCGTGCCTGGTAACGGTGTAAAGAAAATGTCGTGTTTGTTGTTGCTGTGATACATAAACAATAACAGTTTAATGACGGAGGGCTGTGACAGCTGTCCGTCACTCCGGCTGCAGTAGAAATGGCGGTGATGTGGTCATCAGAAGCGTGTAATCTGTGGAAACCCTCACTGATACGCATCTCACGCATATGTGACCACATCACTTCGCCATATCTTCCATTTTGTGTGTGTGTGCATGTGTGCGTGTTTTATCAGTTCACTGCTGCTTTCGCTACCGTGTTCATCGATCCGATGCAGCTTCTCACACCACTTTTATCAATTCAACGGCAGTTATGCAGTTTTACCAAGTGTCAATCAAAATTATACCACCCGCTGACGTAGCCCACGTCGCCTACGCACTCCATGATTGACAGCTCTTGCCGACGATTGACAGCTCTATCCAGACTTGGGGTCGACTGTGTGTGTGTGTGTGTATGTGTGTGTGTGCACCCTTGTGTGCATTCTGAAATATAAGCCACTGAATTTGTATGCCACCTAACACTTGCAAATTCAACTAGTTCTTACAAAAATGTATTTTTATTTATTTATTTATTTTTTGCTGAAGTTCACAAAAATAAAAGGCCCCCTCTCTCCCCTCCATCTTATTTGGGGCAGGGTGGAACAGGCTCCGGCTGCAGGGAGGGGAGGGCCCATGCGCGGGGCGGGTGGAGGTCTTCCACGACAACGCCTGGGGCGTAGTCTGCAACCACAAGTGGCAGAAGGCCAACAACGAGGTGGTCTGCAGGAGCCTGGGATGTGGAGTTCCCAGGGGCTCCAGCACGGACTACACCATCCCCGACGTCCCCAGACTGGCCTGGATGAACGAGGTCAGCTGCACCGGGACGGAGGCCAGCCTGTGGGACTGCACGTTCCCCGGCTGGGGCGTTAACAGATGCCCCACGGAGCAACACATCAACATCGAATGTTCAGGTGAGAGGATGAGGCTCCAGGTCTTTAATGTGCCCTGGATCCTCTCGTCTACATTACAGTTGTTTTCTTTTTCTTGGTGCAACAGCATGGCCTTCCCATAAATTAAAATTTTCTGTTTGAATGTGTGGAGTCATTTTCATAAATTGGAATACAATTAAATACATTTTTATATTTGTATATATTGCTATGTTTACATGTAAGTACAAATGGCACCCTGAAAGTACATATCATTAAATAAACATTTCCATTTATTTTTTTAATGTAAAAATCATAAAGCTGTAAATTCATCAAAACACATGAAAAAATTTAGCATGTGCTGTCCCGTACACCACCTCCTGCTTCTTCTGTCACACAGTAACATGTCCAGTGTTAATTCCGCTCTAACAGAGTCCAGCTGTAAGAGTTGATTTTTTTTTTACTGTGTAATACGCGCCTGTTCTTTCCCCTTCCCAGAAAATGTTTCTTTGACTCTGGAGTATGGCTGTGCCGGTGCTGTACAGTACACAACCTCCAAAGGGAAGGGTGTCGTGTGCCATGCAAACTGGGGTAAACGTCGATGCCAGCAGAGACTAAACCAGTTCCTCTTAACTACAGATCCTTAGTTTGTATATCCTTTCAGCGGTACCTCACAAGCTAAACGTTGCTTTCATTAAGAGCAGTATTTCTGCTTTTGATAATTTGGATGTTTGCACCCTTTATATTGACATAGCTTAACAGAAAGGATATTGTGAAGCTCTTATTTATGATTATAAATGTATGTCTTTCAGTGGGGATAATAACCTTCTTAAGCCAATATTAATCATAAAAATAAAACCAAATTGAGTTTAGAAGCAAAAAAACACATATGCAGGCTTGCCATGGAGAGTTCCATGAAGATCTAAACCTGACTTGCTACTCACTCACTCATATGTTGCATACTGAAGATTCTCCACAAGGGGGAGCTATTAGCAGATAAAGTACCAGGGGTGCCAATTAAGAGCGGCGCTTCGCATCAGCGACACCAGGGCCGGCCCGTGGCATAAATGCTCTATGCAGTTGTTTAGGGCAACAACCGCTAGGGGGGGGGGGCGCACACGATCCAGTGTTTATCTGAGGTAAATAACGTTATTTTCGTAATTACGTTATTCATCCCCTATCGCGGAATTAGCGGTATGAATTCAAAATGGAATGGCAACAGAGCATTGCCTAACAATGTAAGGTAAGAAGGACGAATTAATGAATGACAACATATAATAGCTAAGTAACCCTCCCCCCCCCCCCCCCCCCCCCCCCCCCCGCTTGACAGACTCCAAAAGCCTCACCCGCTCGACAGAATCCAACAGCACTCCCCCCCCCCCCCCCACCCCTCGTTGTTTAGGGCCACCAAAATCCTAGGACCGGCCCTGAATGATGACACCCTTTCCTTGTTCTGAGGGCGTTAACGCAAACGCTGTGTGTCTGGGGTTCCAGGGAAAAAGGAGGCGGACCTCGTGTGCAGAGAGCTGAACTGCGGCGTGAGCACGTACGTGCCCCTGGCGGGAACCTATCGAGCTCAGGGTCCCGCGCTGATCAGCTCCCTGAACTGCACCGGGGACGAGACGTTCCTCTGGCAGTGCGTCGCCAGGTTTGGGGCAGGAGAGGCGTGTGATGACCCTGTGGGTGTTGTGTGCTTAGGTAAGCCCTTCCTGTCCTGCTCTGGCACATCCATGGCCATTAAAAAAAATTTTCTTTGACCCTCGTTTATTTAACTTTTTTTTTTTTTACTTTCAAATGACACACATCATTGATGTAAAATGGACAAATGATGTAAAATATATTTCATCCTCTTTCAGTTGTTCATATTTGTCCAAGGCCTTTTGTATTATTAAGTTTGTGTACTAAGACTATTTAACTGAGCTCATGGCATTACAAGTGACAGTTGTATGTAAAGATTCAGCGTCAATAAAAAAAAACGATACCCGTTCTTCCTCCTTTACTATGGCTCTCATTTAACCCCGATTATAGCCCAAGGTACATGGCATTACATCACATTGCAATCATTTGACAGACGCTCTTGCGCAGCGACAAAGGCTTAGCGGAGATTGTCGGCGTTAAACTCAGGATACTACACCCTCAGAAAAAAAGGGTTCCAAACGGCTCTACAGAGCAGCCCTGTCTAGTTCTCTAGTTAGTTCTTTGTCAGGCTTCAATCTGGGAGCTTTCACACTTACTTTTCCCCACTTACCATGGAGGGTTCAGTAATAACTAAAAAAGGGGTTCCCTGTGAAGAAAAGCCAAAGAACACCCCCCCCCCCCCCCCCCACCAGCCCTCACCCCTAAGCATGTATGTAGCGGTAATTTCAGTCTCATATTGACATCGTGCTTTTTTGCAAGATCCGGAAAAAAAAACGAAAAACAAAAAAAGAAACGTCAGACTGTTCCTTCAGGGGCTCCACTGGACGTGTGCACTGCTCAGCACTGTTTGTGCGTCGTCAGAAGAGCGCATTCTCGCGATTCATACCACGGCCTTCAGCCGATGACAACAGCCATTGGCTGATCAACGCCACGGCCTTCAGCCGATGACAACTGCCATTGGCTGATCAACGCCACGGCCTTCAGCCGATGACTGATCAGGAACCCTTTTTATCCGCAGAGCACAGACCGCTGCGTCTGATTGGAGGGTCGCACAGCTGCTCCGGGAAGCTGGAGGTCAGGGAGTCCGGCGCCTGGCAACCGATCTGCCGGACCGACTTCCGTCTGCCGAGCGCCGGGGAGCTGTGCTCGCGTCTGCGATGCGGCGAGAGCGGCCGCCTCGAACCCGGGCCGTGCAACGGGACGGAGCAGGTTAACCTCACCTGCTCAGGTACGGTGCTGCGGGCTTTTCGGGTCTCATACAGAACAAAAAAAATAATAACTCTCTCATGCCCCTGCTGGTTATATGCAATTGTACAGGCTGCATGCACTCTCGATAAGGATGTGTTAATATCCAATACATGTTCTGTTTTACTTTCAATACATTCTGTATCAGTCACTGTTTTTGTGTTATGAAAATACAACATACGCGTTACAAAGGGAGACATTATAACACACACTGTGTTGAACGTAACGCAAAATGTGTTGTCCTTGAGTAGACATGGAGGTGTTGTGTTATTTTTTTTTATAGCGCTTTACAATTAATGCCTCTCATTCACCCATTCACACACACACACACTCACACACCAATGATGAAAGGCTTCCATGCAAGGTACCAATCAGCTCGTTGGGATCAATTAAGGGTTCGGTGTCTTGCTCAGGGACACTTCGACACGCACAGGGCGGGGGATCGAACTGGCAACCCTCCGATTGCCAGACTCTTACCGCCTGAGCTATGTCACCCCTAAATGATCCAAAATAGAACAAAAAACCCTGAAACATCACGGGCAGCTCCAGGACCCGGGGTTTTCTATCCTTATCCGTTGTTATACATTTTAAAAAGTCAAACAAGTGCAAATCAGAGTACCATCCTCTCTGAGCAGGAAGATCAGAGGTAAAAAAAAAAATAATAATACAATAACCGGATATAGCGCAGAGTGTTTTTTGTTTTTTGTCTCGTTTTTTTCTGCGCAGACGCCGTTAAGGTCGTGCTCCTGGACGGCGGCGGCGGGGAGGAGACCCGGTGCTTCGGGGCCGTGCACGTAGAGAGGAACGGCTCGCGTGAGGCGGTGTGCGGCGACGGGTGGACGGAGGCGCAGAGCGGCGTGGTGTGCAGGGAGCTGGGCTGCGGGGGGGCTCTGACCCGCGGCGGGCGCGCCCGCGACGGGGGGAGGGCGACGGCGAGCGGGCGGCTGAGTCGGGTGCAGTGCCCGAACGCGGAGGCCAGCCTGTGGCACTGCCTCGCCCGAACCGCTGACAGAGTCCACCGGTGCCAGGGAGCCTACGTGGTCTGCGAAGGTGATCTATTTATTTATTTATTTAGTTATTTATTTTAGTTGTTTAGCTGTTCGGTAATTTGGTTTTAACAATTTGCTTGTCGAGTCTTTTTCTTATGGAGTGCTCCATATTACCCGAGGCACAAACAAACAAACACACAAAAAACACCTGCATAAAAAAACCATATCAAGTGCATGCACAATCAAATGTGTGTAGTTGTCATTATTTCATCTCCATGTGCAAATTTTGTCGAAATGTCAAATGTCGAAAACTATATGGTATTATTCCAGGAAGTATGATTCGGATTCAACAAGTGCTCAATCAAAATGGATCAAGATGCATTGTTTTTCTTTTTTTTTGGGGGGGGGGGGGGGGGTAATTGTGAAAATATACAGTATGTGCTTGCATTCCCTGCTAAATGATTACACATAATACGTGCTTGCATTACGTGCTACATTATTACGTTCTACACATAATACACGCTTGCATTGCATGCTACATTATTACGTTCTACACATAATACGTGCTTGCATTGCATGCTACATTATTACGTTCTACACATAATACACGCTTGCATTACGTGCTACATGCTTACGTTCTACACATTAGTGTTGTGTTGTTCGCGTTCAAAAGAACGAATCTTTTGGGTGAACAAACTGAACTGAACTGAATCACTTCCTTAAACGATTCGTTCATTTCTCAGTCAGTTCAGCTGAGCTCTCAGTCAGTTGCGAGCAAACGTGAACTGGTCGTTCACTGACCGACTATCGTTCGCAGACTATCAGTTCAGTGATTCGTTCACTGAACGTACTGGGGATGTGACGGTACACTGAACTGACGGCACGGTTCGCATACACGGCTTCGTTCCTCTTGCTGGTAGCGAATGCAAGGAGCGAGGAGTCTCTGGGGAGGAGAGTGGGTGCGGTATAATGGATAATAAATTGATAATAATTGAACATCACTGTTTAAGTGTGCTGTTTATTTTCAATGAAATAACAAGACTTTTTTAACATGCCCCCCCCCCTCCCCGGGTCGACCGCACTGGGCGACACCAACTGTAGTGACGCCACTGTTCGGCCGTGTTCTAGTCCAGTGAGTCGGACTACGCAGTCCGAGCTCCGTTCAAGCACTGAACGATTCGGTGAACGAATCTTTTGAACGAATCTTTTGAACGAATCTTTTGAACGAATTTTTTGAACGAATCTTTTGAACGAATCTTTTGAACGAATCTTTTGAACGAATCTTTTGAACGAATCTTTTGAACGAATCTTTTTGATGAACTCATTCTAATGATTCAGCACACTGAAAAGACCTGCTCAGCCCACTACACTATAACACGCACTCGCATCGCGTGCTACACGACTGCGTTCCACACGTAACGCACGCCCGCTGTGTGTGACCGCAGGCAGCGTGGACGTGCGGCTCGTTGACGGCTTGGGGAGATGCTCGGGCAGAGTGGAGGTTTTGTACGAGGGCTCGTGGAAGAGCGCGGTCATGAGCGGGGTCACTAACAAACTGAAGACCGACGCCTTGGACACCCTGTGCGGGAAGCTGAACTGCGGCAAAATGCACCGGCACGCCGGCGATCTCTTCAGCCACGGGGACGCGGCGCCGTGGCAACTCACCGTTTCGTGCCCGGAGGTTTTTTCACCTCGCGACTGCTTCACGTTCGAACCGCACCGGCCGCTTCAGAAAAGACGGGACAGCATGAAAGTGATCTGCACAGGTACGTCGTTTCGCTACTGTTTTTGTTCGTCTTTCTTTAGCAAATTTCTCTGCACGTTGTCAACGTTACTTTTTACCAATGGTAGTGTAATTATCAAATGTATGAATTAATTGATTCAGGCAATGACCTGACTGAAATTTGAGAGAAGTTGGTAATTTCACGGAAATGTAGTCGTCGAGCTGTGCGGGCCCACTCCGGCCAGTCTTAAGCGCCGGGGTTTCAGCCAATCGGCTCGCGCCGTCATTCCCACCCGCGAAAAATTCCGATTTAGCAGTGGCGAGCTGTCGTCGACAGGCTGACGCGGCAAATCTAGGATGACGAACCGACGAAAAAGGTCTTTCCTCCTCCTCCTCTCTCTCTTCCTTGCGCAGAGGACAAAATGCTGTACCTGCTGGGAGAGACTCCCTGTTCTGGGAAAGTCGGGATCCAGACTGTGGGAAACTACTGGCTGGCGGGATCGCCGGGGTCCTGGGGAATGGGCACGGCCGCGGCGGTGTGCCGGCAGACGCAGTGCGGGAACGCGCTCTCCTTTAAAACCGTCGCCAGGGACGACGGCGACTCCCAGCAAGCGTGGAAGAGCACGTACAGCTGTTCCTCGAACGAGACCTCGCCTTTCGACTGCACCCCCGGGGCGAGTAAAAACGACAGCGAGGTAGCGTTCGTTCACTGTTCAGGTAAAGCCACTTTAACTGTTTCGAAAGAATGAACACTATCTATCTATGCTCCTTGTCGTCATCTCACTGTATGGTTTTATACCTGTATTCATTTTGCTCGTTTTCCCTGTGTAATGTGTGTAGAAAATGACCGATCACATTATTCCTTAAAATTGGGGAAATGTACAAAAAGGTTCTGGCCAGAAGCAATAAATACCCTGAACTGTTTTATTTAAAATGCAAAATTAAAGTCATGTTCAAACTGACAAATGTTGACAGCCTGGAAAACAAACAAACAAACAAAAAAAGAATTTGAATTCCAATCAAAACAACAGTAATAATTTGATTAATGGACCAATGCACTGCTAGGCTATGTGTAAGCAGAACTGGATCAGTAACTAGCAGTGACAGCACTGTCACGGCAATCAAAATGGCCGACGATAGTGAAATTGGAATTGCGAGGTTTCGTTTTGGTTTTTGTTTTTTTTGGTTTTGACCCAGGGTCCAAATCGGCGAGCCTGGAGGAAGGGTGCTGGGGAAAGCTTCGCGTCTGCGTGGGCGCGTCCTGCGGAGGCGTCTGCGCAGACGCGTGGATGCAGGAGCACTCAGACATGGTCTGCCGGGAGCTGGGCTGCGGGAGGGCTCTGCTCGCGGGCCCGGGGGGCCCGAAGGCGGCGGGGACGCTGTTCCTGAGCGCGCACTGCGCCAGGCCGGTCCAGAACCTGACCCAGTGCACCTTCGTACCCGCACGCGACCACACGCACTGCCAGCAGAACCCGGTCTACGTCACGTGTTCAGGTAACGCCACTACACGTAAGACGTCATTTTATTTACCGTACCGTCGTTACGCAAAGGACTTTTTTTTTTTCCCTGTGTTTTCCTGATCTATCTTCTGACACTACGATCTTTACTTCACTCTAGTGTGTTTCTTTTGCACCTCTGCACCATGAACTAATGCACTTTGTTGTACGTCGCTCTGGATAAGAGCGTCTACTAAATGCCTGTAATGTAAAAGTTTTTTTTGGGTTTTTTTTGGGTTGTAAATTATAACTCGCAGGCAGCCTTCGGGTGAAGCTCATGGACCCGCAGGACCAGTGCGCGGGGAACGTGGAGATGTTTCTTTCCGGGTCCTGGTACCCCGTTTGCAAGGAGGCCCTGGGAGAGGCCAACGTTCGAGGGGCGGTCTGCGAAGAGGCGGGCTGCGGCTGGAATTCGACCTTCGGCGACTCCCTGTACAGACCCGCTGTCGCGAGGGGAATATCCGCCATCGAGTGCACGGGAAATAACACTTTAAAGGAGTGTCTGATTACCGCCGGGCCTAAAGACTGCGTCCTTGGGCGTCTGCAGTGTCCTGGTACGGTTCTGTATGATCATTTCTAAACGGTGCTGTCCTTCCCTTAAGCTCTGAATCTAAATTCAAACTATGATTCCCACTGGCAAGATTATCAAAGGTGTATTTGAACATGAGAGTCAAGATGGAAATAATAGTGTTAGCTTCAGACTTGTTTTAGAGGTCTTGCACCTAGCCGCCATTACATTACACTACAGGCATTTAGCAGACACTCTTATCCAGAGCGACTTGCACAACTTTTTACACAGCATTTACATTGCATCCATTTATGCAGCTGGATGTATACTGAAGCAATGCAGATTAAGTACCTTGCTCAAGGGTATAACGGCAGTGTCCTACCCAGGATTTGAACCTGCAACCTTTAG
This sequence comes from Anguilla anguilla, assembly GCF_013347855.1. NCBI lineage: Eukaryota > Metazoa > Chordata > Actinopteri > Anguilliformes > Anguillidae > Anguilla > Anguilla anguilla. Next base: position 4,941,630 of record NC_049211.1, read on the forward strand.
GTTACAAGGACCAGCTCCTTACCCATTTGTGGCAAACACGCCTGCCACAGGCCACCGAAGTGGCTTTCCTTGGGGCCCTCCAGCACAGAGACACAGGGAGATGATGTTAAAACAGTCCACATTTATTCCACGAGGGTTTGGCAAGATGGTATAGCCAAATGAGCAGATGTTAAACCCTGTCATGACAGAGAGCTCCTGATGTGGGTGGGGATGGCAGATTTAACCTGTGCGCAGTGATTACCTCACTACGCACAGGTGCAGCCACTCCTGTTCCTGGGTCTAATTAGCCCGGCCAATTATCTTACTAATTCTTAACCAATTATCCAATTGGCCAGGTCTAATTAGCTTGACCCAGGGCAGGTGTGGTTGCTTAAACCAGCCATCCCCACACCACACCATTATACTACATTGCCGCCATCACTTAAGGCTCCTCCTAGACGGGTGACCTTCCCTGTCCTTTCTTCAGGGCGGGTGAGCATGTTGCTAGGCGACGGCGGCGCGTGCAAGGGGAGACTGTTCGTCCTGGCGGAGGGCGGCGACCAGTACCCGGTGGCCACGGAGGGCTGGGGCGTCCCGGAGGGCCAGGTGCTGTGCCGGTACCTGCGGTGCGGGGACTTCGTCCGCCAATCGGGGGAACGGAGCCTGCTGCGGGACTGGTGGGCGGTGAGGTCCCGTTGCCTCGGCAACGAAACCAGCATCTGGGACTGCGTCACGGCGGCGAGGGCGGCCGTGACGCCCGCCAAGAGCCGGCAGCTCCGCGTCGAGTGCTCAGGTAACGGCGACGGGGTGGAGAAGGGCACCTGGTGGAAATTTCGGCAGCCGGCCTGAGATGGAATCTAGCTGGGACCAGCTTCTGCCCCAGCTGGATACCATCTGGAATTGGTTGGTTACATTATGTTACATTACAGGCATTTAGCAGACGCTCTTATCCAGAGCGACTTACACAACTTTTTACACACCATTTACATTACATCCATCTGCACAGCTGGATATATACTGAAGCGATGCAGGTTAAGTACCTTGCTCAAGGGTACAGTCGCAGTGTTCTTCCCAGGAATCGAACCTGTGACCTTTAGGTTACGAGACCAGTTCCTTACCCATTATACTACACTGCCACCCCTATGGTGGTCTGCTGTCTGTGCCAATCCGGCCCACCAGCTGGACATGGTCTTTCCAGCACGGTTGTTATCTCAGCCATCTTATTGGCAGCTCGACCAGACCAAAACCCTCTCCAAACCAGCGGGGCCAGCTTAAAATCAGGCTGGAACCAGGCTAGAATTTCCACCTGGGCGTGCGCTCACCCCTGTGTGTTTTTTAGCATGTACGGTCATACTTTCCAACTACGGTCCCATTGCGGTCCCATTATCTTACCTTTTATAAACTGTGCTACCCCTACTTCACAGACACCCCCATTTTAAGCCTATCGGGCAAACGCCAATGCTCCGGACGAGTGGAGATAGACGTAGGAGGACAAAGAGGGGGCGTCTGTGGACAACACTGGGGAGAGAAGGAGTCCAGAGTCGTTTGCCAGGAGCTGAACTGCAGCCACGCGATCTCTCACGAAATCGAGCGGGGGTTTCGACGGGAAGCCAACTACGTGTCCTGCAGCGGCAAGGAGTCCAAACTCTGGCAGTGCGGGACGAGGAGCGACGCCTGCGAGGCGGGGCTGGTCTCCGTCACCTGCGCAGGTGAGGCGAAAAGACGGAACCCTCTAAAAACACGTCTGTAAACGTGAGCGCCACAGATGTGCCCATTAACATTGAAATAACTTTTTAAATGGTAAATTGTCTGTAATAGTTTCCATTGACATTCACGCAAACTAACTGAACACTGTGCTAGTCAACAGGTACTGAACCTGTTAGTTTACTTTCTGTTGTTTCTTATATGTTAAAGATGTGTTGCTTCCATATATTAAGATTAAGGCTAGAGGGTGTTACACTAGATATTCTCAATCATTAAATGGGTCTTAGTTTTAGAGGGTTTTAAAACCTCAATGCAATTGAGTAAGTGTTAGAGGAAGCAGGCAGGCAGTTGATATAAATCGATATGAAACCCTGTCCTGCCAACATACAGTATATCTATAGGCTCATGAATCATTGCACTATAGGTTTATCTTCCATAGTTATATACATGACACAGAGACAAACTATAAGAAGACAAAACTGACCAAGGCTACCGTCTTTATTAATGTACCGAAGTCCACCAGCAGTTCTGCATGGGACAGGTTTTTGTCCTTTGTTTAACCATATTGTGCTTTTTTTTGTTCTGTTTCAGATGATGTCCAGTTCAGCCTGACTGAAAAATGTCGGGGAGAAGTTAAAATGTATTATTGGGGTCAGTGGGAGAGCGTGTGCCCTCTGCCGTCCCCCACGTCCAGGGAGGCGCGGCTGATCTGCGCACATCTGGGATGCGGAGACGCCGTCGGCGGGGAAGAGCCGACGCCAGAGGCCGAGCGCAAAAACATGCGCGCCTCCATTTTGTGCGCCGGCTCGGAGAAATTCGTCCGCCACTGCGTCAGGCCTGTGTCTTGTACCGCGCAGACACCCGCCTTTGTCTACTGTCAGGGTAAGCACGTACGTAAATATTCTTAGCCCAGCCACATTAAAACAATACGGGGATTACCCAAAAACATAACATTTGTGGCAGTTTTCTTTTTTCCTTGCGCTATGTTAAAAGAAAAGTTTTTCAGGACATCTGGGACTCTTTTTGAGGTAAATGTGTGTGAAAATAGGACTGTGGACCTTGGACAATCCTGTTCCAGACAGCTAAGCTCAGTGATAAGTGTCACTGAATTACTTTAACATGAGAAGCACGAGTATCAATGTCACGTTAAAACACGTTTTATTTCAGATTACGTCGACCCAAAATTCCCTGTGAACCCAGCTGTGGTCATTCTACTGCTCACCATCCTGGTCCTGGCAGCTGCACTGGTCATTTGGCTATGGTTATACAGAGGTAAAAGTAAAAAGATTAAGGTGCAAAATGAAGTCTTTGCATTTTTTCCCACCCAAATTGTCTACATAATATATTAAATGAATATCAGCGGTTTGCAAAAAATTTCCTTTGGATAAACAAATATATTAAGCTGTGACCTAATGATTAAATGAAATGGTATATTACCGACCATGATACAAAACCTCACCATGGAATATTTTTTACTACCAGCAGAGGGCACCCTGTGAATAGTCTATACAGCAGGACACAGGCAATGGTTTGCTTTAGTGGTTTCTTTATAAACCATGGACATGTATAACACGTCTGATTTAACTGATCAAAATAATGAGTACCAGTCAATTAATTAAAAGAAAATGCCATGGTAACTCATTTTGGAATATTATTCGAAGAGGACCCTTATGTGAAGACCATTATGCAATTATATAATGCCTTGTTAAATATACTAAATACTGTGTGTAATAATTTTTTTTTAACTGAAAATAGGATAAAATCAAGCTAAAAAATGTTATTCACACAATTTTCTCTCTCTCTCTCTCTCTCTCTCTCTCTCTCTCTCTCTCTCTCTCTCAGTAAGGAATTTAAAGACAGGTATGTCTGCATTTGAGACTGGTGATTATGAAAATGTTCTGTCAGATGACAATTAAATGTCAAATATAGGTATGAGAAACAAAGGTATGCATGAGTTGCATTTATAAAATGTTCCCTCCTCGCTGTTCAGGTTACTAATTTTAGGAGATTGCTGGGTCAGGATTGCTTTTTTTATTTATTGCATTAGTGTATTAGTGGGCTTAAATAAAGATTGTGTGTGATGACCTCTTTGTGCTGCATGTTCACTAAAAAAACGATTGTGCATTCAAGTCTTTACTTACCAAAAAACATTTATTCTGAAAGGCAATACCATAAAAAGACATGTAGCTACTTGATTTATTGTGATTTTGCTTTGCTGTTACTTTTATTGGTCTGGTTTTTATTTTCTTCCTGTTAGGAGCTATGTCCGCAGAAGTTCTTGAGCTGACCGCTCGTGTCCTACCAAAAGGCAAGTTGTATCTTGTTCATGGGTTCTTGCCGTTTAGAAATCAGAAACTTCCAGCTGTCAACTCCAGCCATCTGTGTCATTGATCTGTGCGTTCTCAAATCAGTGAGTCACTCAGCAAGGTAGCCTCACCTGTTGTAGGTTCCATGATACCTCTCTCACAGGGATATGTGTCAGCTTAGTGGTCCATAAATACAATAAAATAAAATCGATTTTATTTTAATACAATCATTAAATGCACACAGGTCACCATCATAAGAAATAAACAGGGATAACAGTCATTTGTGCACATTTTAGCTGATCAGTATTAATGGGGATGAAAGAGAACTGTTATTCTGAACATGATTTCAGGTATCCTGAATGGATGTGCTCTCAGACTTAGTGTGCATGTGTTGGTTGCAACTATCAAGAATTATACTGGTGTTCCATACAGCTTGTTTCCTAAAAATGTTTAAGGTGTAACCGTTGTGCACCAATGACCTTCAGACAGTTCAGGCTCCTCCCTATAATGCCTAGGCTATTGGGTCTGGCCTATGCAAGTGGGGTGTGTATGTCAATAGGAAATGAACATCAAGTAAAATAGAACAGTGACGAGAACAGGCCATTCAATCCAACAATGGTCGCCATTTTCCTAACTAAATTGTACCTAGTGCTCTGATTACCTACAGACTAGGTAGTATCTAACACTGCCTGGTCTTGAAGCCTGGTCTTGACAATCCCCAGAGTTTCTGCCTCTACTACGTGAACTGGCAGGCTATTCCATGCATTGACTACTACTCTGCGTGGAAAAAAAAATTCTTCCTAATGCCTGTACGAAATTTCAGAACGCCCATGCCTGAACTTAAAATCATTTTTTTTCACAAATAATCCCTTTAAGGTACCCACATAAATCATAATTTCCTGCCGCCTCATTGGTCGCTTGTTCGTCCTCGTCAGTGCCGGAGAGCTCCGTGGAAGTGGACCTTGAGGCGAGCCGCGGGGCTTCCTCTTCCTCCGAATACGACGACATCGAGGACGAAGCCGCCGACGCCGCCGCCGGTGCCGCTCGACTCCTGGGAGAGGAGCTGGCGACCCACGAACAGAGGGAAACCCTGGGGAACGTGGCCTGTGGTAAACATGACATGGACAATTTACACAGTCTAAATCGGTCTAAATCGGTGGTAACCAACCCTGTTCCTGGAGGATATGCCATCCTGAAGGGTTTACACTCCAACCCTAACAAAGCCACACCTCCTTCAACAGCTAGAGCAGGGCTGCCCAACTCTGTTCCTGGAGGTCTACCGTCCTGTAGGCTTACACTCCAACCCTAACAAAGCCACACCTCATTCAACAGCTAGTGTTGAGCTGCTACAGTAATTACTAGAGTCAGGTGTGCCAAATTTGGGTTGAAATTAAAAACAACATGATGGTAGATCTCCAGGTGCAGCGTTGGTTACCACTGGTCTAAATCGTATACACATGTGCACACATTTTTGCATAATATGAAGAGAAAAATTTGAAGTCAGGAACATATTGAGAGTTTATGAGCTTCAATTAGAAAACCTGTAGGCTGAACCTCTGAATAATCACGATATGGACTGCAGCTATATGTTCCTCACACCTAGGCACTTTTTTTACACTTTATGCTAGCTTGGCTTTTTAAACCTTTTTCTAACTGACTTATGTTGATTTACAGCAGTATACGATAAGTTTCCCATCTGATGCTCTGATACTACTTATACTTAAAACTAATGCTACCACGTTGACCTTTGGAAACATTAATCTGGAATATTGAGAGAGTAAATGACTTATCACATTTTGACTGTTTTGACTGATGCTCTGTGAATTCAGCCACTGGAAGAGAGGCGGAGTCTCAGGAGGACTATGATGATGTCATAGAGCTTCCATTGGTCAGGGAGCCACAGTGTCTCCGTAACTATGAGAACACCTCAGAGAGGAAACTGAGTAACACGGACAGCGATGGCTTCCTGCAGCCAATCCAACACGGGTGAGAAGCGCTTTCATCAGAATTTTCAAGTACAATTTAATCACCAGAAGACTTCTTTTTCTTCTAATATTATTGTTCCCTGTGTTTAACCTCTTTTAACCTGCTTTTAAAAAAACAAAACATTTTTTTTAAAATAATCATGATCTTTCTCTTCTACAGCTCTCCAGTGGTGGAGTGAGCAGTTAGCCAACGTAAGGATGGCTCACTCTCTAACCAGATTTTGTTCAATGCTTCAATCTGGACCTAGTAGAGTTTTAAAAATGAAACGTATACACTGTTTATTATTAGGTGCGTACAGAAGTATGAAAGGTTTGTGAAGGACAAAGTATATCATTTTCTTTTGGCACAGAATTGAACTGTAAAAACAATGAGAATTTTAGTGCTTTTTAATCCGTGCAGTTACATTAAATTATGGAGGGTGTTATGGTCCATATGAAGATATACACTAGCTAGTAAAGGGAATTACAATAATAAAACTAACCATTAAAATGTTGTACCTCAAGGACAGTTAATGCTCACCCACATTTATAATTAAAAACAGAACCTTGAGACAGTTTAGAAATGTAAATTATATTAGCATTGCATTAGCTATTATTCAATATTGATATAGCTAGTGAATAAATAGTATTGTTTATCTAGAAAGATTTTTATCTCCCTGTGCTTATGAGAATACACTTTTAGTCATTGTCTGACTCGATGTATCCTTAGAGTTTGTAGTTTTTGCCATTCATGGAGTATATGTCCTGCAAACACTTGCTTATGCATGTGTGTACATGCTTATGTATGCTGCAATAGTGTCATTTAGCTTGATTTGTAAAATGCCACTGAAGTTCCTCACATAATTCTAATGTAGATAACCCTAGAACAAATCAAGGGGAAATAAATATTATTATACTCTGTTATCGTACACTCTGAGTTTACTTAATGCTTTACTGTGCACATCAACAGAGAGAGACACATTTCACTCATTGGAATATAAGTGGAGTGTTGGCCTCTGGTGTTCCAAAGCGTGTGCCGATACAACCACTGGCTTCTGGGATTTTGAGTTTCTGAGTGCACCCTGAGTTTCTCCCCTGCTAGGAGATTGCTTTGATGTTGTGCATCAAACTGTATGTTATATACATGTCTATAGTTTGATCTACAGCACAAGAAGCCATTTCCCACATGTTTTAACATTCAAAACAAAAATATTCAATGGGATAAATATAATAAATCTATGAAATATAAAACTAATTATAAAGACAAATTTTGTGAGAAACAAAGTGAAATGCTTTCTTGCAAAAAAAACAAAATTTTATTTGGAGATCTCCATTCACCCTGCACCATGTGTCTTCCTTTTGTTTTGGAAATAAGCAATTGGAGGCGTAAATCAAATAAATTGATTTTATTGTTATATATAATATGTTATATTATGCCATCTATAAAATTCTGGAATTGGAAAATGGGGAATTAAAATTTAATTTAATTTTTTTATACAGTGTACAGACATAGCCATTTCAAAAAGCATGGGTGTTTATATAAAACTAAATGCTTTACCTACAGTATCTGCAGCCTGTGGTTGTTACTTTTTTTATTTATTTTTTTTTTTTACATAGTTTTCTGAATTAACAGCAGCCTTTTCAGCGTGGATTCCAAATGGCCACAAAAGTAATAAGCAAATAATCTGCTTGCTGCAATTTAGGGACGGCTATACAAGACAAAACAAAAAAGGGGGCAAACCTGTGTCCCACCCAATCAAAAAAAGAATTTAAAAAAAGAAAAAAAAATATTCTTGAAATCAGTATAAAATGTATCATGTTCACCATTCATTTTGGTTACAGACAGCCGGCGTGGATGTAATAAGCAGTCATTCCCTTTGCTGCAAAAAAAAAAAAAAAAATAATAATACATTTTTATCACACTTCAAAAACAAGCGCTTGGCGTCCTGTAAAGTCCGCGACCCCTGCAGCTATCCCGCGCGGTCCCGCTCGCCACGAATGACCGCAAATGGGCACGTACAAGGTAGCGAAACGTTTTTTGAAGCGGGGTCTGGACGCGGAACGACACACGCGGCGTGTTTTGACAGCCGTTGCTCAGCGCCGCTAAAACAGCGCGGCTCTCTCGGGGACACGCCCCAGCGGGACTAATTTGCTAGTAAGCGCTCCCGGGTTTATTACGTAGACACAAAAAGACCCGCCGGCAGCAGCAGCGGCGGCGGCGGCGGGTTTCGCTGGAGGGACGACGCTTAGAGAAGGGATGGAAGCTTAAGAGAGTGTGTGTGAGAGAGAGAGAGGAGGCCGGGAGCAGAAATAACCTGATGTACATTCCAAAGCCAGAGCAAAGGCGAGGCTTTTTAATTCTTCCTTCCCTTGGCCTTGTACTCCCAGAAAGCATCACTGCTGCTGCAGACGAATTCTCCTTACAACACGCCTATCATTGTAGCCGCATGCTTTACTTCCTAGTCTCTTGCCACGCGTTACTTCATTTTGGATGTCACTGACACAATATTTCCATCGTAGAATAAAAAGTATGTGTAGTGTACTTATATTTTGCGGAAAAAACGAAACCTAAACAAACGTTACTTGGGCCTGCAGTGTTTGTTGTAGTTATCCTGGATCGTATTGGGATGGCAAGTGTGCCATCCCGCCAAGTTATGCCTTGGCGGGCGGCATGCCCCATACCCACAAACATTTCCAGTTGAGACAGCTAGTAAGTTTGTGGCTCACTGGTAATGTCGCGGCCTAAGACCGCTGAGCCATAGGATCGAATCCCACCTCACACAAATTCTTCCATTTCCTATGCATGCTTATTCGCGGTTACTGAGTAGTCATTCACTACGAGTGGTTATAGTGAGCATTGATGAGTAAATAACAGCTGTGATGGAGGTGTTGTTGTTACTCTGAGTAGTCATTCACTACGAGCGGTAATAGTGATCATTGATGAATATCTAACAGCTGTGAGGGAGGTGCTGTTGTGTGTTGTGGTTACTCTGAGTAGCTATTCACTACGAGTGGCAATAGTTGAGCGTTGATGAGTAAATAACAGCTGGTGTTGAGGGAGGTGTTGAACGTAGGTTGGGCTCACGCCTGGCGAGCCGCTCAGTGTGTATCACTCCAGGGACAATGCAGCAGCGGTGAAAGACGAGAGACAAACGAGACACTGTGAGATGGGCTGTCTGTCTGGCCCGTCCACTGTTGAGCCATTGGGCCACTTTCCGGCCATAATTGCAGTCCATCCAGATACCCTTCCACTCAGTCCACAAACACAACCCCCCAAACCACCCCCACACACACCACACAACACTTTTATTTTATGTAATGGGATTTCCAACCTCATACAGAGGTACATAAAACATACATAAAACTTTCCTTCAAGTTTCTGTGGTAAACATCTTGTAACTAGTAGCAACCAGTGAAGTCTTTGCTGAAGCACAGATGAACGAGTGAATCAAAGCAGCCTTGGCTGTCCTTTCTCCACAATGGAACCTATTAGCTTTATGCTACAGCATACTTCAGACTAACGGTTTCCTTTATTTGTATCCAGCGATTGTCAGTGCTTGCTATGACCTCACCAGATGTGAATGCTTTTAAACAACAGCCATTATTTAAACACCAAAAAAAGAACATAATAGCTGACAGGCAGTGCAAACTGCTCAAGTGACACCTGTTATATAACCTCATGCCACTGACACTCAAGCCGATGTTCTCAAATCCCGATGCACTCATGCCGCTGTGCAAAGACCTGCTGCTGTTGGGCTTTGGTTCAGGCCTTTAGGGAGGCGGGGGGGGGGGGGGGGGGCACGGGGGGGGTTCTTGTGCCAAGGCAAAAAAAATCACAGAATTTCCTAACATCACCGCAAACCTTTCCGGTGGTGTAATGGGGAGCGCTCGGCCGGGTGAAGACGGCTCAGCTGTGGAGATTTTCCATTGCAGTGGAAGCCGTATTAATAGGGCCCGGGGTCCCAGGGTAGATGGGTTTTTCTTCGAACGAGAGAGAGAGAGAGAGAGAGAGCGAGGTAGGGAGAGGAAGAGAGAGAGAGAGAGAGAGAGAGAGAGAGAGAAGGAGAGAGAGAGAGAGAGGGAGACAGAGAGAGGTAGGGAGAGGAAGACAGAGAGAGAGAGAGAGAGAGAGAGAGAGTGAGGTAGGGAGAGGGAGACAGAGGGAGAGAGAGAGAGTGAGACAGAGAGAGCTGTCTTTCCTCTGGCCTCCTGTTAGACCTGTAGCTGGAGCTGCCCGGTGGCGCATCTGTTTGTCCAGGAATCACACCGCGGACTCTTAGAGCAGTGGTTCTCAAACTCGGTCCGGGCGGACCGCTGTGTATGCTAGTGAGTCTTTGCTAAGCAACTTGATTCTTAGAACCAGGTGTGTGCGCCCACCCTGGCCCTTTCTGGATGAGACTGGGGGCCCCAGCTCTAAAACATGAAAGGCACCTCATTAAGAGAAATTAGCAGCTTGTTAAAATTCTGGGATTGCAGTCGAGGTTGGAATGAAAACAAGCATACGCAGTGGTCCCCCCCCCCCCCCCCAGGACGGAGTTTGAGAACCACTGCTTTAGAGGATGATGTCATGCAACGAAGGCCCCGGAGGATGATGTAATGCAGACGGAGGGCAACGAATGACAGCTTCATCCGTGCGCCCTTTCGTTTAAAACGCCTGGCGAGCTGGCAAATGGTGGCGCAACAGGCTCCCTGTTTTTCTTGTTCCAGTTCACTCAAATTCTTTCGTCTGAGCTTTGTGCTCTCGTGCCTTTCCTGGGTTTCGTTTGGCAGTTACCTGGATCTACCTGCAGGTGTGCCCGCGAGCCCAGAGTTATTCTCACTGAAATGTTTTTGCCCCCTGAAATTTTAGACTCAGATTTCAGAATGAAGATAAAACTGTGGTTTAATGCAGTGGTATGTATCATATGTGGCACAGTGCCACTCAAGAACTCAATCAATCAATTAATTAACCCTGTGCAGTGATGATGTTTGTCACTTGAGCTGTGACCGGTGCTCATACAAATGTCAGATCAAGATATGATTGAGCCAGTTATATAATTTAGAGCAGAAGTGGGCATAAAATCCCGAAATGGATTGGCCCTTGTGGTGCACCCCCAGCATAGGCCCTCTCTCCTCTCGTTCACTTTGGGGGTGTTTATGAGAGGTTCTGCCCAAAAGCACAGATGCCACAACTCTTTAAGTGGTTTTGGTGATTTTGAGCCCGTGGAAGGTTGAGGGGATTATATTCTTTTTAAAGACAGGTTTTTGTGTGCTGTGAAAGGATATTTTAGACACCTAAGAGTAGTTTCTGACAACCTGCAGGCTTTATAGTGGCAGGTATTGGGCATGAAAATACACTTCAAGTAACTCCAAAGCAGCACATACAGCATAGCCTCCAGGATTTGTGCAAATTCCCTGATTTAGAAAATATATAAATTATTTTTTTTAATAGTTTAATCTTATTTTCAGTTGAAACTTTTTTCCTAAGGCTCATGCAACATGAGGGTGCTGTACTCATGGAAAGCAGTACTGACATGACTTGTTTTTTTAAACAACGTATGGTTATGGTCAAGCATAAAATGTCAGATTGTCTCTGTTTTGTGAGCGAAAATGGGAAAGTAAGGGTTAAACCTTTACTGTGAAAATGAAGAAATTATCCCACTGTGTGATCCGAGATGGCATAACCCTTTTGAAGAGTTGGTTTTTGTACAAATGTTTATTGATAGCTGGTGTTCTAGAACTCCTCTGCTTTCAGTCACCAGCAGTGATTGTTACATCGGCATCAGAACGTTCAGTTTAGAACACTCTAATCACGCAGTATTTGTGACCTTGCGCCCTGAAGGGTTAAGGAATCGTGTTTTTCTGTGTGTGCAAAGGGCGACAGTTTGATCTACTCCTGCGGAGTCAGGCCGTGGCAGAGGGAAGGAAGTAGAGAGCGGGGTGTTGGCTTTCGTTGATGCAATCATTGATCCTGTTTGTCAGTCGTGTGATGCAAGTTGATATGCCTTGCCTAACGGGCGAAGAATGTGCTGAAGGGCTACTTTGGTGGGAATACCACGTGTTGAATTGGCTATTTATGAGCGTGACCGCATTGATCATTTGCCGCAAAATGCATTAACCCTCCATTGAAAAAGCTATGCGATGTAAAAAAAAAAAAAAATTTATTTATTTGAACAAATTAACATGTAGAAAGGTTCAGGGATTCTCTGTCCTTGTCATACTCATTATTCATAGTATTTAGCGGTGCATATTTTAGTGATACCACAAGGATTGCTTACCCACCTGTCTCCAAACAGGATGAAGCTGAATAAAAGCTTATAAAAATGGCGAGCATTGTTGAGCCGAATGGTCTGGTCTTGTCATTATGTTATGTTTATGTGATGTTACATTACATTACATTATATTATGTTATGATTGCACCTTGCTGCTGCAGACTCGTGCTCATAGTACCCATAGTACTTTTCTGACCTGTTCCAACTAGTCTTTCTGTGTGCTCCCTCTCATTGTAGCAGAAGTAACGCCTGCCACACTTGTGTATTTTGATCTTTTTCCGTGTTTCCGTGGTTTGCTTGTGTTTACAGTTGTATTTATTTATGGTTATTTTACTGTATTTTTCTTTGTTGCTTTGCTTTGAGTGTAGGAAAATGGGAAAAAATATTAAACATATTATTATCATTTTTATTATTATATGCACAGTGGTGGAGGGTCGATTGTTGGCAGGGTACGGTGGCTACACTGACTCTTCCAGCGCAGTTCCCAGTAAAAGCTAACAGCTCAGATCCACCTGTCTGTGTGTTGACTGAGAACTGAAAGTACAGTGCAGTCAAATAAACTGATCAGAATGATGTAAGGTATTCATCCGCTGGGACCTGTAAGTGAAATTACCAGCTGATGTTTTGGGAAGTGGAAAGGACTATCAGGGCTATATTCTGAAGGGCATGTAATCCAAGGGCAATGCCACGTGGAGCGTGACTCTTTAATGATGCCCATTGGTGGCGGTAACGAAAGGACGTCTGGGCGCAGCCTCTGAAGTCCCGTTGGACGATCCCAGCTCCCGGGTCTGCTGACAGGTGACCCGGGATAGTGTGACGGCTCGAACGATGTGTACGCACCAGGGCAAGTAAGTTCAGACCCCGCGCCAATAAAACCCCCACAGTTTGCCCTACCTCGCCCCCCCCCCCCCCCACACCCCCACCCCCAAAGTCCCCAAACCCTAAACCCGTTTTACCGAGCACAGCTCTCGAACCGGAGACAGCCGCTGTGATTTGTTTCTGGAAGGAAAAAAAAAAAAAAAAAAAACCTAGAGAGTGGAATCCATCAGTGGCGAGCCAGCTGCAGCAGATGCCAGCGGACGGTTTGAAGTGGGGGGGTGGGGGGGGTTGGGGGGTGTAGTGGTAAAAGAGTGCGCTCAGTAAGGGGGTGGTAAGTGGGTATGAATCACAGTGTTATGGAAGATGCTTCAAAGTGAGGTCATTCAATCCGCTCTCCAGGGGTGGTTTGGGTGGGGGGGGGGGGTTGAAGGGGGAGCAGAGAAATCACGCTCATACGTTTTTCATTTTCTTTTTCTTTCCTTTTTTTTGGATGGGCACATGGAGCACTGGCTGCTACTTACATTAGCGATCTTCATTCCTGGTCCTGGCTGGCCGCAGGGTCTGCTGTTTTTTTGTTTTTCGCCTTAATATCAGGGACCGATTCAGACCCAAGAAAACCAGGTGAGGTCAGTTAACTGTGTAATCGACTAAATCGATCGATTAAGTGCCAAGTAACAACAAAAACCAGCCGGGCCTACCAGGACCAGGCATGAAGATCGCCGAGCTACACTTTATAATAAAAAAAGTCAACATCGAGGCAGTGAAAGCAGTTTCTTTATGTAACGAGCACCACTGTACCCAGCACTGCGTGTCTTACTGCAGAGCCAGTGGGCTCTTCAAATCCTCATCAACCTTGAGAACCATTTTGCCGCTTCACATTTTGACTAAACTGAGATTACTGCCAAGGGTGTGCAGCTGTGGGGCGACAGATCAGGAGGTAAGACCAATTGTCTGGCAGTCGGAGGGTTGCCGGTTCAAACCCCGCCCTGGGTGTGTCGAAGTGTCCTTGAGCAAGACACCTAACCCCTAACCCCTAACTGCTCTGGCGAATGAGAGGCATCAATTGTAAAGCGCTTTGGATAAAAGCACTATATAAATGCAGTCCATTTACCAGTCCATCTGTAACCAGGCACATGAAAACTTTTTGTTTCTTTATTGTCCGTTATTAGAGTCACACAGCCTTACCTACAATTTTAGCAGATAATTCACTAGATCGCTGTGAGGACAAGAGTGTGCACTGTAATTCAAAAGCAACCCAGTCTGTACACATGCAGTGCGTGGAAGAATAACATCATTTACAAAAGAACAGATGCAAAAAATAATAACAATAAAAAATCTGAGAATATACACGTGCGCATCTACAATGCACCCACACCGCAAACGTAATCGTCAACATCTGTCCATCCGTCAGATTTCCAGATGGATTTCTAACGGCTACCTGAACTCTTCTAACTGATCCCTGCGATCTCCCGTGGCCTGTTCCCCGCTGAATTCCACGGTGTTTCGACGGCCTTTGTGCTATTAATACTCATCTAGCATCGAGAGCCCGTATTTACAGGGCTCTAAATTTAACTGTATACGAACGTTACGTAAGCTAACGCTATTATATCACGCTGAGAGGACAGCACCGGCTTGACACTTTGATAGACTTGTCAAACGGCTCCTACAGCAGCATACCGCAGGAGCGTGGCTGGAGAACTCTCTGCTGTGACCGCTGCCCTTGAGGACGTGGCGGTCAGGGGTAATGTGCCACTGCGGCGCTCACAGCTAACCTTTAGGTACCCTAGCCGCGCGCGGTCTTCGGTTTCTGTTTTTGGGTTGGACGGCGCGTCCAGATCGGATCAGGTGACTCCCTGTTTTTCAGTTTCCCCCTCGACTTCTCTGTGAAGAGAGAGAGAGAGAAGCAAGCTCTCTCCTGATAATTTTTTAGAGTAACCCTCTCTATTGTTTAAAAAATAAACCAGTATGAGAGCCTGGGAAGGCGGGTATTAGCTGCCTAATACTGAAATTCCCCCGGGTTTTGGGGGGGGGGTGGTGGGGGGGTGGGGAGAGGGGGGGGGGTTCAGTCCGCCATTTTAACCGAGCCGCTCCGGCGCACGCTGAGCGTGGCGCTGGCGCCGGCGGCGCCGACCGTCCCGTTCTCTCCCGCCGGTTCGGCGGCGTCCGTCGCCCGCGCCACCCAGTCCCGGTCCACGTAGGCCTTGACCCGGCCCACCCCGCCCCTGCGCCCGGCGTCCGGCTCCAGGAGCTCGCCGAACATCTCCAGGCAGGCGGGCGTGAACCTCTGCCACTGAGACGGCGGCTCGGCGGCGGCGGCGGCGGCGGCGGTGGGACCCCCCCCGCCCCGCCAGTCGGCGAACTCGCGGTAGAAGTCGTCGGCGGGCGTGCAGCTCTCCCAGGGGAAGAAGCCGGTGAGGACGCAGAAGAGGAGCACGCCGAAGGCCCAGGTGTCCAGGCTGGGCTCCACGCTGAGGGGGTCCACCCCGGGGGCGCGCTGCCCGTCCGGGGACGCCACCACCGCGCACAGCTCGGGCGCCATGTAGGGCAGCGTGCCGGAGATGAGGCGGATGAGCGCGCCCCGCTTCTGCGCCAGCCCGAAATCGGCCAGCTTCACGCGGCTGCACTGCCGGTCCAGCAGCAGCACGTTCTCGGGCTTGACGTCCCGGTGCACCAGCCCGTGCCCGTGGATGAACTCCAGCGCGCTGGCGATCTGACTGGCGCAGCGCTTCACCGCACTCTCAGGGATGCCCACCTGCCCACGCGGACAAGGAGGAGGAGGAGGATGATGATGATGATGTTATAATAATAACAATAGCAATTATAGTTATCAACCGGATACATATCATGGCCACGATTTTGCGGTATTACAAGCAGTCTAGGTTAGCCCTGAAAATGAAACGAACGCTTTCGTTTTTTCAGTTTGATTGAAGCGGCTTCTGCATCAGCATCATACTTAAGTAAAAAATCTATAATTGAATATTATGTAGCTAACAGGCTGGACATTTTTCTTTAAATGCAGCGGTAAGGGATTTATATGGTTCGGGATGTTGACTTAATTCCCATATGACTGGTGTTATTTACTTGGGAAATCAAATACAGCTATTGAGACAGGAGACCAGTGCTTCAAGTAACATTTTCCACTTGCTTGAATCACTGACTGACTGACTCATTGACCGACTCACTGACTCACTCTCACACTGACCGACTCACTGATTCACTGACTCACTGACACACTGACTCACTCACCCGCGGCTGAATCACGGCGAACAGGTCCTTGCCGACGACCAGCTCCTGCGCGTAACATATTCCAATTGTTTGAATCACTGACTGACTGACTCATTGACCGACTCAGTGACTCACTCTCACACTGACCGACTCACTGATTCACTGACTCACTGACACACTGACTCGCTCACCCGCGGCTGAATCACGGCGAACAGGTCCTTGCCGACGACCAGCTCCTGCGCGAAGGCGTAGTGCTCCTGGGAGTGGAAGGCGATGCCGAACAGGCCCACGATGCAGGGGTGCTGGGACAGCCGCAGGGAGATGCAGTACTCCCGCAGGAAGCCCTGCAGCTTGGTGGAGGCCTTGGGCATCACCTTCAGGGCCATGGGGGTGCCTGCCAGGGGGACAGGCCCGAATAAAAGCCCAACTTCACATTTCTATTCTTAGTGATACGGTACATGCAATCAGGCACAGCTCTACCCTTTATGCCACCCTATAGGCCTAAAAATAGCCCTGATTACAAGAGGAGGGTGGGTGTGTCCAGGAGATAGCAATTGTGGACCCACTTGACACCCCTTAACTCATAGCCCCCCCCCCCCACCCCAAGACAGATGGCACCCAAGGTGACCACCCATGTCACCTAGAACCTGCCCTGCACCACACCCAATGCATGCTGGGATAGGCTCTAGCTTCCTCACGACCCTGACCAGGAGTTTAAAACTGAATGGATAGATAATACATATTATTGGCTAATAATAAATAACTAAATAAATGAGTATTATCCTGCTTTCCTAAATGTTGCCTGTTGTTCACAGTCATCTTGCATGCTTTATTCTAGCCCTAATTTGATGTACCAGATTGGCATCTTTTGGCAGGAGGGGGAAATCACGACCATCTACCTTGACGGGCACATGTTCCTCTTCCAGATTGTTCATTGAATGGCGGGGAAAGTGTGTGTTTGAATGAAGTGACAGCCTAATTCGATGGGGAAGTACGTTTTGTTTCCAGAGTTATGGAGGAGTGAGACCAGCCAATCTGGGATGGGGGTGGGGGTAGGGGTGGAGGGAGGAGGGGGTTAGATTCAGGCTATTTGCGTCTCAGTTGTTTCTAGTAATTATTGTTTGCTATGGATGAAGTGAGGCTGTAAGCTGCAGCATTCAACTGACGAGGTTAATTACCTACACACGGGAATATTGATTTTAAAATGCTCATCGTCCGGAAGCAATTCATCATCATCCTGAGCTCCTCAGTATGATTATGCATGCAAAACGCACAACAGGAACCTTAGTCTGTTTTCATTAATCAGAGGACATGGGCTTTATCGTCCCTAAAGACCAACCAGCCGGAAAGGGAAAATATAAGACAAGGCCCCATCCAATCACATTTAACACCCTCCCCATTAAGCTCATGCAGAATGATTTGAAATGCTTCAGCTTTATCTGGTTCACATAATAGACATGGCTAGAACATAACTGGCGGATGCTGTGTTTAGAATAGCACAGCACATCACATTCAGGGATCGATTCAGGTACTGGAAAGAGACATTTTTTTTAACTTTGGACTGGACTTTGAGTATATCCAGAGAACATTTAGCTTGTGCTGGTTCATTGTGCTTATGTTATGGTTCCCATAAATATTAATATACAATATTTATTCCAATTACCCTGGCTAAATGTGCCAATTGACTGAGTTCACAAACACTCTAAGATTATATCACCGTAACACATGTCATATAGGGACACAAGAACAGCCTTTAGCTGTCATTGATGTGCTTATCAAGAAATGTATGTAAAATGTCAGATGGCAGACTTGTTAGGGCTAAGTAAATAACTGAGAGCGGAAGTTGGCATGAAAACCATGCCCACCTCTGCCATGGGTACCACTGGTCTTTAGCTCAGCATGTGTCTGTTTGGAATGGGTGACTATTTCACAGACCTACCCCGGCAGCGGTGGGTGACTATTTCACAGACCTACCCCGGCAGCAATGGGTGACTATTTCACAGACCTACCCCTGCAGCAATGGGTGACTATTTCACAGACCTACCCCGGCAGCAATGGGTGACTATTTCACAGACCTACCCCTGCAGCAATGGGTGACTATTTCACAGACCTACCCCGGCAGCGATGGGTGACTATTTCACAGACCTACCCCGGCAGCGATGGGTGACTACTTCACAGACCTACCCCGGCAGCGATGGGTGACTACTTCACAGACCTACCCCTGCAGCGGTGGGTGACTACTTCACAGACCTACCCCGGCAGCGATGGGTGACTATTTCACAGACCTACCCCTGCAGTGATGGGTGACTACTTCACAGACCTACCCCGGCAGCGATGGGTGACTACTTCACAGACCTACCCCTGCAGCGATGGGTGACTACTTCACAGACCTACCCCGGCAGCGATGGGTGACTACTTCACAGACCTACCCCTGCAGCGATGGGTGACTACTTCACAGACCTACCCCTGCAGCAATGGGGGACTACTTCACAGACCTACCCCTGCAGCAATGGGGGACTATTTCACAGACCTACCCCGGCAGCAATGGGTGACTATTTCACAGACCTACCCCTGCAGCAATGGGGGACTACTTCACAGACCTACCCCAGCAGCGATGGGTGACTACTTCACAGACCTACCCCTGCAGCAATGGGGGACTACTTCACAGACCTACCCCTGCAGCAATGGGGGACTATTTCACAGACCTACCCCGGCAGCAATGGGTGACTATTTCACAGACCTACCCCTGCAGCGATGGGTGACTATTTCACAGACCTACCCCTGCAGTGATGGGTGACTACTTCACAGACCTACCCCTGCAGCGACGGGTGACTACTTCACAGACCTACCCCTGCAGCGATGGGTGACTATTTCACAGACCTACCCCGGCAGCGATGGGTGACGAACAGCACCGTTCCGTACTTCCCCTTTCCGATCTCCTTGATGACGTTGAAGTGCTCCTTGATCTCCAGGTAGCTGAGGCTCTGAGCCGTCAGCTCGATCAGCTCGTCGATCAGGCAGCCGTCCGTCATCCCGACCTCTGTCCCCCCCCGGCCTAAAAAAAAAACCCCCAACAAAACCCAGTGAGCCAAAGCTGGAATCTAGACGTCAAAGTGGGGTGGATATCTACGATGAGAGACGTTTTGACATAAACAGAGTAGACTAGGTTAACCTCGATATAGCTCAGTCAATTATAAATTATGTTATATAATCAGTTCTTTCTCAATTTTAAAAACCAGGTGTTAGGAAAGGTGTTACTTTGTGGTTCAAAGAACTTGACACCAAGACCAATTTTTTTATTGCTAAAAATAATTGTGCTAAGACAATTAAGACAAGCACACTACTGCTGCCTCAAGGTAAACTTGACATGGACCTCACTAAAAAAAGCAAATAACTTTCTTTGCAGCTTAATGATATGAACATGATATATTGTTGTGCTTGTGAGCTGCACCTGCTAGCCATTTGAGTGTGATCATCCGTTGACTTTTATGTGCACGGGTCCCTTCCTGAATCGGCCGTTAGCACGTTAGCATGGAACGCTCGCAGCTGTCATGCTGTTTCGGTGGATCTGCCCATGTGTTCCACACCGAGCTAATTAGCTGTGCATTGTGGGAGGCCTGCTAGAGCGGAACACCATTGGCTCCGCCCTACCAGGATAGGGGGGTTTAAGTGGGGGGGGGGGGGGGGGGGGGGGGCGAGATGGGTCTCTCAGGTTACTGAGCATGTGTCCTTCCTAGCACTGTTCTAGGCACTTACAGGCTAGCGGCTATTGTTCATGAGACATACTGCCTTGCTCTCATTGTCAACGGTACTGTGTGAATTGTGAAATGGAAGAAGTCACCAGCCCGTTGGTAAGCGCACACATTGCTCCAGTGCTTCTTGCGTAGATACGGGTAACACAGCAGTAACTACAGAGGTGATTATGAATTTGGAGGAAAAATAGTTTGTGTATTTGGGGAAGAAAAAAAAACAGCTGATAAAGCGCACACAAATAACAAAATTAAACTCCACAATGCTGCATATCTTGCGTGTTGGTAACTTTATTAAATTGACTAATAAGTGTACCAAATAGCAAGACAAGCAGCATTGTGGAGTTTCATTTTATTTGCGTATCTGGGGAAAAATAGTTTAAAAAAACACATTCTATTCACTGTGTTGCTGTATATGTGTGGAGTATATGTGGTAAGTATGTTGATAACAGTAAACTAGACATACAAGCTCATGAGTGTTTCACACAATACTAAAAATGATGTGCATGTTCAATTTATGTAATATTACATAGCATGACCATAATAGTCTGTTATTTGCAATATTGCATGAAAATTAATATCTCCCTTTTATGATACTCAAGATACACATATATGATGAACCATGGAAAAGTATACAAATCTAATAATGAACGCAATTTAAAAATTAAGTATGTCATATTAGGTCATACTACAGTATCAATGCATGACATTATTGCCATTTAGCAGACTTAGCTTATCCAGAGCAACATTGTAATTTTATTTATTATTTACACAGTACTCATTTATACAGCTGCATATATACTGAAGCAGTTCACAAAGGTACCTTGCTCAAGGGTACAATGACACTACATGGGAATTCAACCTTTAATTTAATTTAAGTCCAGTTGCTTAACCAGTATTCTATACTGCGGTCCATATTGGTCCCATACAGAATATGCTCTACATTAATTTAAAAAATAATAATAAAATAAAATCTTCATGCATCGGTTTCCTTGCTTTACGTTTTCATCACAGTGCAATATGAATTATACTTTTGTCTGTGCTTAACACTGGCATAGTTTATCACTGATACTTCAGTAATTTGGAAAACACACAAAGCTTTCTGTGTGTGATGTGAATATTCTGGTGTTGGTCTGATACCGATTCGGCTGCTGTGTCTACATGTTCCCCTTTATGTCCCGGGGGTGTGACAGGAGAGAACCACCTGAGGTGCCCTACACACCTAACCCCCCCCCAAACCCCTTAATGAGGCTTCTGCACTGTTTCAGCCCTGGGCGTCATTTCAAGGTTCCATAATTCAAAATTTTCTCAGTTTCTTCTTTCTATTTTCGTGGAGAAAACATGAAGTTAAGATAAAAGAAGAGGTTTACATTTTGACTATGATTTTTTCCCATACGGGTCCCATTGGGGGGGGGGGGGGGGGGCAGCTGCTTCATTAAGTGGTAGAGTTTGCCGTATATATATGGGGGTGGGGGTGGGGGGGGGGGGGGCTAATGCCGTGTGTGACCCACTGTGGATCCCCCCCGCTAATGAAATTAACTCATAATAGAGTAAAATGTGACATGTGATGCAGACGGACTTATGGAGAGGTGATCTGGAGGAGATGATCGTGTGTCACAGTAAGCCGTGTGACATTGTTGCTTCTGATCGTTTCCATAGCTACCACACCTCAGGAAGCTGGGGCTGTTTCTCTGCCAAGACTTCTCCTGAGATGCAACAATGTTATATAACGTTTACATTAGCTGTACCAATAAAACTGTATGTATAAACTATCTGCATGAAATGTGTTGTAGTGATAATATAAAAGAACAAAATTAATATACTGTACTTTTAATTGTTTGTTGTACCTTTCTGTTTATTGTTACCATTACTTGCCAGTATTTTTTAACATCTAAATTTAGCAATAAAGTGCTTATGAGAAATTACAAATAGCGTAATAAAATATTCACTCTCTATCCTAAAGCCTTTTAACTGACATGAGCAGCACACCTTGGCTTGATGCTAACATTTTTAATTTAATGTGCATTTTATGTGTATTAAAATACAGGGTGTATTTCATTTTTCTCCTGTTTTATTTTCTGTTTTTTCTTTTTTCACCACAGCCAACACAAAAAACAGTAAAACTCAACAAACATCCCAGCTGTCTGAACCATACAGTATGTGCTAATGTTAGTCACTGGCTTTGAAATGGATTTAGAGAGTGACAAAAAAAAAACTTACAATGATCTAATATGATCTTAGGTTACCTTAATATAGAATAATGTACGTACATTTTAGAGAGTTGACTAACTGGCTAAATATTATGAGAGAAGGTTTTATTATTTCTCACCCCGAATTCAGAATCCGGCCAAACAATTATTTTCATAAATGGCCATTTTTTTCCTTTCTGGTAATTTGTCGGATTTGAGGTTGCCCCTCTCTTTTCAAAATGAAACAATCATTCCTCATCCATCAGATTCAAATGAATCGTGTACCTACTTTCGTTCAACGATATTTCTTCAGAAGGTTGCTGTAAATCATTCTGGAAGTGCTTTTCTCCTGTCTCCTGTCATTTTTGTTTTTTTTTTACATACTATATTGTTTGTAGAAACTATATTTTAAAAAAAGGTGATCTTGGACGTAGAATGAAAGGAAAACATTGGAGGTAGAATTTGTTTTGACAGAAAATTTAAATAACAAATTAGGTAGAATGATTATATACATTTAAGCTTTTGATCACATTTGTCTAATTTCACATTTTTTACGTAAATAAAAAAATTAAGATTATAGCGTATTCTATTTTGCTATAGTTTGGTAACCATGGTTTATTGTTGTTGTTTTTATTACTCAGATTGTGCTTCATGGAGGCGTATTTATTTTTATTCACTTTTTTAGAAAATCTCATTTTCAAGACACAACGGATATCATATACATTTGCTTTCTGATCTGCCTCCCTGCTTTTCACACATTGTGTTTGACTCTGCTGCTTCTGTTAAGGTGTTTGGTCAGCCTATACTGTTCTATGTTCTATGATATATCTTTAATAGACATTTGGCATTATACAAATACATGCAAAGAAATATATTTAGGCAATGTTTCATTCAGTAGGACATAATTTCTATAATAATAATAATAATAATAATAAGGTTCACTTAAAGAATAAAATTAATTACTGTATCATACATGGAACCTTTTTTTTACACCATATTTGTGCAAAAACAGTTAAAAAATTCATCATATATTTATGCAATTATACCCTAATACCGCAGTTGGAATAATCAACACTTTTAAAATAGCTGACATTGATAATTACTAATGCATTTAAATAGCCACATTTTAACACCATTTAAATCATACAATTAACAAATCAAAGAAACATGTCCACACATTTGTACACAAGCACCTACACACACATACACACACACGTAAATGCACTTACACACACTTCTGCGCACACACGTGTACATGCACTTACACACACTCACGCACAAACACACTCACAGACACATACACTCACACACACACATGCACACACTCACTCACTCACACACACTTACTCACTTACACTCACACACACACACACACACGCACACTCACACTCCCCCTCACTCACTCCCACACACATGCACACACACAGTAAAACACTGCGCTTGTCTGCTGTGTTGCATGCGTGTGCTAGTTAGCCGCGCGTTCAGTACCTGCTCCGTCAGTCTTTCTGTGTGTCCTTCCTTCCCTCTGCGTAGCCCCTGCAGTTTGGCTGGGCCGGTCAGAGCTGCCGACAAGCAGGGATCCAGAGCTCGCCCAACAGCTGATAGAGGTCTGGCTCCAGCCAAGGGCACGCACCGCGCTTTATATGGGGAGAGCACCTCCACCGCTCGGGCAAGATTAAGCGTGCCAACGCGTCTGCCCAAAACTGACTGTGCAAACATGGGAACGCGCATACACACTGGCACACCGCCACCCCCCCCCCCCTCCTCCACTCACGCCACCGTGACAACCCAGCATCTCCCCCCCCCTCCACTCACGCCACCTTGACAACCCAGCATCTCCCCCCACCACGTACTCCACCACCCAATCCACCATGACAACCCAGCACCTCACCCCCCCCCCCCACCACCCACTCCACCGTTATAAGCCTGCCCCCCCCCCCCCCCACATCACCATCCACTTCACCGTGACAACCCAGCACCCTCACCACCCACTCTACCCACTCTACCATGACAACCCAGCACCCTCTCCCCCCACCTACATATTAACTAATCTAGTGGTTTAAAAAAAAAAAAAAACGTATTAATAAAACGCAACAATGAACACCTTTTTTTTTTTTTTTTTTACAATAAAACATGCAACACATTTTGTGGGAAATTTAGCAGAAGTTTTAACCGAAATCCCATTTAATTTTTTCCATATGTGGGCCATGTGCAGAAATGCGCCTGAGTTGAATGACAGTAGCTAAAAGCTGCAGTAACATCCAATCGAACACGCTTAGGGTTACAGTCACGCGTGCCTGTGAGAGCGAGCATCATCGGACGGGCGAAATCAGACATAAATCTGACACTCGAGTCCACATCTGTGCCGTGGAAATAATAAATGGGATGTGCTTTTTAGCAAGCTGCCGCCAGTTTCCAGGGATTCATGGGAAATATAACTTTGCCCGGGTTTTTACAGTCATGCATGCAATTACACACAGACAGCAAGCTTCACAAAACGGCATTTATTCTAATACAATGAATCAATGCTGATCGATATGCATCTTATAACGATCTTTAGAAGGCTGTTTTCTCTTCGTGTCTATAAGGTTCTGTGTTTTATAACTGGATTTCTTGTTATAATGCTTTTTTAAGCTATTGAGTTTAATATCACGCTCATCTTAAAAAGTTTCCTGCTCTTGCTTATAATGACTGAATTCTTTTTGCTACTTTTACCTGTTGGTCGACTGAATTTAATAGTATGTTTATACTGGTTCTGTAGGTACTATGTGCGGTTAGAAAATGGATTTTAAAAGTTTTTTGCTTAATTTTTTAAAGATATTTTTCCAAATGCATATCTGGAAATACAATGCGAGAAGACTTATTCTGCACAACCACGTTTTTTAATCCTTTGTGCCTTGAGAGACAGTGATGAGACGACACTGGGGTGGACATTCTGCAAAACAAAAAACCCACTGCAAGTAGAGTTTTAACCAAGGGGGGCCTGCAGCAACGTGTGACTTATGTAAAAGTTGATGGAAAGGGCCCCCCTTCCCCAGGGGAGGGGGGAAAATAAATAATAAAATTTCCGGCTATGACACTGATCTCAAGGTCTCAGAGTCCCCTTGTCACTGCACGGTGACAAGCGATGTTTTCACGTCTTGACGGCATTTGTGGAAGTGTCTCTTCCTGACTCTTTCACTCCCACAGCAATATCCATTTTAAACGAGGACAAGTAGACTGTCGCCACTTTTTTAATGCAGCTTTGCGCAACTATTATTATTATGGAATTGTTTGTGTTTTTAATGTCATTTTATGTGAGCCTTTCACGGGTGCATGTTTTTATGTTGTTCGTGAGCCCCTAACCTAAGACAATTTTCTAACACTAAGTGATAGACAATAAAGTTTTTTTTTTGTTGTTGAATCTTTTGAATCTTGAATCTTGAGTTGAGTCCTGCAGACGAGAGGAGCGCAGGGTGCGCTGGCCCAGACGGGCGGGGTTCTGGAGCTCAGCACCGTGGCCTGAAATGAATCCCGTTCCCCCTGGCAGCCGAAGGCTTATCTGGGCACCCTGCGGCGATAGCGGCTACGAATGCCCCCGGGCAGAGGCATAAATTCACACTTCACACGCGCTCCCTCTGACACACACACACATACACCACCTACACACACACATACAGCACACACACACACACACACATACACCTACTCACACATATACAGCACACACACACACACGCACACACACACACACACACGCTCTCTCTAACACACACACGCACACACACACACACATACACCACCTACACACACACACACATACACACACACGCGCTCCCTCTGACACACATACACCACCTACACACACACATACAGCACACACACACACACACACACACGTGCTCACACACACACGCGTGCACTCTCTCTAACACACACGCGCTCACACACACGCGTGCACTCTCTCTAACAGACACACACACACACCCACGCGCGCACACACACACACACGCGCGCGCGTGCGCACACACACACACACTGGCACACATACGCACACATACACACACACACACACTCACACACTCACACACACACACACGCACACATACACACACACATACACACACACGCACACACACACACACACACACGCACACACACACACACTCCTGGAAAGCCTGGATGAGCACTTTAGTCTCTGCTGTCTTCACTCAACACTGTGTTCATAGCTCCAGCTGTCTGACTCACAGCGCTTTTATGTTCACAGTCATGTCGTGAGTTTTGCTCAAGGGCGCTTGGTGTGCCTGGTGTGCCTGGTGTGCTTGGTGTGCCAGGGCTAACCGAAGTGCAACTTTTCAGGTGACAGGAGTCTGAGTTCTCCAGGCACCTCAGTCAGGTGTGTGTGTGTGTGTAGGAGTGTGTGTGTGTGTGTGTGTGTGTGTGAATATTTTACAGGAATTTACAGAAAAAATTATGGGAGCTTCAAGAAATTCATACAGTGCATTGACAACCCTCTTGTCGATAAAAATCACCATGGCAACCTGGATGGCATTGCACGAGTACTAAGTTTTCACTGTCAGTTTAAGCTGCAATGCTCTTTATATTAACAGCAAATTGTTTTAAAAAAACCTCCTGATTCTTTTAAAGAATTCTCAGGCATGAGATTCAGATTTTTAAAGAAGCTTTTGAATCCGAATCACGAGACACCCCCCACCCCCCTCCCCCCCCGACCCACCCAAGTGAGTGTGACCTAAAATGTCTGGAACCAAAAAATAGGGGCCACAATCAGCATCGGTTTGCAGGGAACCACAACCCGAGTTACGGTTTCATTGCTGATACCAAGATGTGTTTGTTTTGTATTATTATACATCCATCCCACTGCGTTGGGCGCCAGTGTTCCTCCCATGCAGTCTCCTGTGCTGTCTGTGCCTGGAATGGAGTCACAGATGCAGTCCAGCAGAAACACAAACAAACAGTGTAGAATTACTGCCTCAAACCCAGTTCCATAAACGGAACCAAACAGGTCTGGAGTGGAACAGTGGAGCTGCTTCGATACGCTTTTGCTACTGTGTTTAATTTGGAAATCACAGTATTTATGATTTACGGCTACAACAGAACAGATTGTGAGTGACATACTGTACCGTGTCAAGATGAACTTCCATTTTGCATCTGCGCTACAGATTGTGACTTTGTTGAGGAATACGAACTCTTATTTGGTGTTTATCAAGCCAATACTTCAACAAGGCAACAACAGTCCAAATATTTTCAAACGTCTCCTTACTTGTGTCTCCGCCATGCTTCTGATGTTTAAAAAAAAATATTTCCCTTTCTGTATAATTCAAAATTATTTGTTTTTTTTTGCCCAATGGATGCATTTGCTCCTCATTAGCCCTAATGGGGTCTATTCATACCCGAGACGTCATTTATGTCCAAATGTGTGCACCCTGACAGTTCAAGTATTTCAGTTTGAGAATTTTTTTTAGTCGTGGCGGTGAAAGCAGTGCTTAGTCTAAGGGGAGAGAGATACGGGCATGGAGCAGCATTGGTATGCTCCAAGTTAGACCACGATGAGCACACTGAGGCACCTTTCCTCCACGCTCATCAAAAAAAATAAAATAAAATACGTGCTGTTGCATTGAATCAGCAGGTATACTGTGCAAGAGGCCAGACTGGCTTTCAGTGAGCGAGAGTGGGAGGAAGAGGGAGATTTTCGACGGCCTGGCTGAATCATTGCTTCGCTGGACGGCAGGCGGCCGTCCGCTTAATATAGAACCTTTAATAAACAGCCATTCAGGAGAGCTGGGTTTCAGACCGACTGCAGACGGAGTGGGTGAGGACAGCCCGGTGAGATATCGTTTCAGTCCCGCATGCCAGTCATCCCTCTGTTCCCGGCTCTGGCGGGACCTGTCCCCGTTCCCCCGTGACCATTCCGGGGTCGGGGGGGGGGGTGTCACCCGGAGGGGGGGGGACACATTTACAATGAACGTGTCCCGGGGGTGAATGCCGGGGTCTTCTTCCGCAATTAAGAAATTAGCTGACCTTTTCACAGTGATCCGACTTTTTTTTTTTTTTTTTTAACACGCTAACAGAGTTTCTGTTTTTCATGTTGGCGGTGTGGGCGCGTGAGAGAATGTGCGTATGCGTGCACGTACGTGTGTGTATGCGCGTTCGCTCGTGTGTGCCAGTAACGACATGCACTGGCCTGGTTTTCACCAGAGTTACAAGATTACAAAAAAGCTACGAACATCTGCTAAGACTTATGGAAAACCTTTTGGCTTTGGATAAGACGATGAATGACACGTAGTCGTATGCGTTACAAAATCCTTTATTTAACTGCAAATCGTCATTGCAATCAAACAGACGAAATAGGCAGGTTTTTTAATTTAGCCCTACCAAAACAGCAGGGCACATCTTACAGGCTACATTCTGTGCTATGTACAATTCTTAGATGGTAATATTTCGTCCTTTATTTCTTTTAAATCACTTGCATTTTTTTTTTTTTTTAGCTTTTTCATATTTTCAGTTCCCACCCACACACACTGATAATCCCTCCAGATTGATATCTGAGCGTGTTGATTTTGCCTGCGAGTCATGGGAAATGCATTGTGGGAAATGTAGTGTTTTGCAACAGAAAGCAAGGCTACAGAAACCCTGCAGCTGACTGATGGCTATGCACTCCCTGATGTATTAAGAATGGGGTGGGGGGAGGGGGTCACAGTTATAATGATTACAAGGGCCCTGGCTGACTGGGGCCCTCAAAAATCCCAGGGATGGGATTGGGGCCCACTGTGAGGTCTGTTCATGTTGCCCAAAATCAATGGTGGTGACCCTGTTCCTACCACTCCAGTGCCACGGTAATGAGAGGGTTGAAAATGTTA
The DNA here is from genome assembly GCF_013347855.1 of Anguilla anguilla. Taxonomy (NCBI): domain Eukaryota; kingdom Metazoa; phylum Chordata; class Actinopteri; order Anguilliformes; family Anguillidae; genus Anguilla; species Anguilla anguilla. The sequence continues at coordinate 4,970,673 of NC_049211.1, forward strand.
GTGCCCCTAAAAAGGGAATTTGTACCACGCATAACGATTCATGGCAATTAATGCACAGTGTAATTCAAAAGTAGTAGCGGCCTCCGTAGTATACATGTATACTGTATACTGTATGACCTTCCATTAAAATAGAGATATTGCCTTGGTACTGTGCTGCGGGCGATTCATACACCGTATTAAAAACACACCACAGATGCAGCTTGGTCAAAAGTCTCGACAGCGCAGCTCGGCTCTTTCTAGTGTCCGTCCGTCCATCCGTCCGTCCAGCATTCAACACTCCAGCACCGCTGGGACTCACGGCCAATCAAAACAACGCTACGGTGGTACGAGCCGGTTAGAGTCCGCCGCGGAGCGAGGATCTCGTATCGCATCTCGTAGCGGATTGCCCGGGAGATCGCGGTCCGCGGGTGTCTCAGTCAAACACGGTCGCGTACACAAGGAAGTCCTTCTAAAAAGGGCACCGTAATCCCACCGCCGTCTAAGGAATACGGGCCGGTGCTAACAACGATAATTAGGGAGGAATGCGCTTCCTGGAGTTACGCGGGTCGGCTATTGGTTTCCACAATGCGGCCGAGGCGAGAAGGACATTCCTTCCCTGGACCGCTCGCAGCTGCCCGTGTGCGGCTGATACCGACTGTTTTGACGACAAACTCACAACGGCTTCTTATCTCCTTCAGCTGTCTCGTAATGCCCGAGAGACGGAACGGGAAGGACACAACCTTACCGTCTGTTAAAGGCACCGTTCACTTTCTGGAGTACTTAAATATACATTTATTTTGAGTTTATGTTTTTTGATTGGAGAATAGAATAGTATAGAATAAAACAGATTAGAATAGAATTATTTTATTTCTCTCGGGGGAAACTTCAGGTGAAGTAACCAGCATGCAAGAAACTAAAAAAACCCTTTACATGAATTATGTTAAGACATTACAGACATTGTATTCACAGATTCCTAAATTATATTACTGTTATTACAAATTAGAAATTAAGAATTTTATTAAGGAAAATTCTAGTAAGAACTTCCATACATAAATTATATAGAACTTACATAAATTACTTAAAATCAGGAAATTACTAAAATGAATTTCAGACTATGCTGAATCAAAAAATGAAATTCAAAATGAAGGTGTTCTGTGTCATTGATGAGCTGAACAGATGTCGGCACAAACAGCTCGAACGGATGATTTCAGAGGATGTCGTGGAACACGATCTCTGTATTTTCTCCTTGCTTGACCGTCAGCTCTCCATTAAGTTGTTTCGTGTTTTTTATTTGTTTGTCTCCCTGTGATCTTACTACACAGTAATGTCATCACCCTCTCTGGCGTAGCTTGGTCTGCTGGTATTTAGAGGGCCAGACCAAGCTGATAGGCTAAAGGTCAGTACTGACTCAATGAAGCAGGTGTAAACTGCTTGCAGGACTGATTGACTGACTGACTGACTGACTGACATTCAATGTCTCAATTGACATTTGGCATGCACTCGATGACGATTGGCTCCAGAAGTCAGCTGATTGTCTATGATGATGGCCAGATATTTAACTTCTTCCAACTCTTTCTACTGCTTTTGCTCCAACGGTAAGGACTCTTGTGTGAGGCAGTGTTCTCCTGAAGTCCATCACCATTTCCTTTGTCTTTTCTGCATTCGAGTCTTAAAAAGTTTGCATCGCACCGCCATTGGATCGGGTCGATTAGCAGTACGGAGCGTTTCATCAGAGCTGGAGGAGTCCACAGTCCCTGTGCCACGTGATTCCGTAAGAAAGGTCATCCCACAGCATTAGCTCCAATTAAGCATTTGATACCTACTGAAGCCTCCAGGACCTGGGATTGCAGCACTCCTGGAAAGCGTCTGCATGATGATGTAAGAGGATATAAAGACACACTCGCTGTATATTCATGTGTGGAACTGCACTTGAATGCTGTGAAATTAACACACTTATATTGACAGCCTCTGGAGACCTGAGACACAGGAAGCGCACAAACATTCAAAAAAACTCAGACAGGTGGCAAACAGGAGAATGGACTGTATCAAGCTCAATCTAAACTCAATCTAATCACAGAATTGTATATCTCTAAAACACATTAAAGGGTTAAGCCAACTATGCCAACATAGAGCCATTATACAAATTGTAAATACATACAGATAGCCATCCATAATAAGCCAAAAAAAACAAGATACTAGAATGCACACACTAAACCCCATTACACACTCCACCCACGAAACCTGTGTCTCAAAAAAAGTATTCTTATTCTTTTAGAAAAGAGATTTTTTTTTTTAAAATAAATGATCTAACATTAATGTCACAAACATTCCATTTTCATCTGAAATTGGCAGTGGAGCTGCTAAATATGTACTGCTTCCACCAGCGTGCCTATTTAGCCAGCAGCAGTAATGACGTGTGAAGCACAGTGATCTGCCTCATGTGGACTTGCTGAGCGGAAGATGACAGATTGCACCTGTAGCTACAGCACTCGTTCCTTCTATGACTCTTGTGTTCACCAAGTATATTTTTGTAGCCACGCTGGTATTCTTTCTACTCCAGCTGAACCTGTTAAATGATTGATGTACGTTAAAATAAGCCACACAAAGTATGTTCTCGAATATTTACAAATGTTACCAAATGTCTTTCATGATAGCTTACTTTGTATGCATATTATTATGCAAATACAAAAGTAATGCATGCATTTAATTTGAAACAGAGGTCACAACAACATAGGGATATCTGGAAAATTACATTCTTATAAACATAACACCAAGTTATTAGTTTACTATACATATATATTTTGGAATATCTAAGCCTCGGTATCTGTAAATGTATTCAACCACCTAATATCATATAATATATAATATTACAGTGATTACAATAATATTTAACATTTTTTAATATCATTGTAAAAATTCTGTAGATGACATGGATATTGGCTGATTTTCAGGCTTTTGCTGCCCCCACATGGTCAGGCTACGCAAGTACAATAAACAGTGCTACTAATAGTATTGAGATAGCGGGGAAGGCCTCTACCAAGTCATGGGGTGAAGGGATCCTATTTTTTAAAAATAATAATAATAATACAATTTAATTAATTCATTTTGGTGAAATATATTCTGTACAATAACTAGGTGTCTTAAACCCGTTTATCTAGGCTGGCGTGCCCTTTTCTCACTTAGAGCACCAGCCCCTCAAAAGGTCTCTGCACGGGCCTGCTCTATGGTATATTATTCCACCAGTTATGCTGGTCATTGCTTACGAATGATGTTTGAGGCATACTGCATACTGTTCTTCCTGAACTGGATGAAGCTCCACTGCTTTAGCTTTCAATTCATAACTTCAGGTCTGCATTTCTCCCTTCCCAGCACCTGTGTGTGATTGGACCAGTTATGGAAAGCGGATAATTTTTTTTGTGGCCATTTTGTCTGTTGCTGTTACACCTTACGTGTAGTTATGTGTGTGATTAAAAACTATTAAAGTCAACTTTGTTGTTTAGGTTTTAGCTGCCCCTAAGAAAATGAACCAACAGAATATGAATTGCAATGGTTAGGGAACTCAGAAATAAAATCATTTAAAAAAAATTTGCACACATTCTGGCCACTTGGGGGTGCTATAGTCAAGGTTTCCGCTTTGAGATCCAGATAGTGAGGATTTCAGTACAGTGTCAATCAGGTCAAAGTTAGGGGAAACGTGCAACAAATGCTGATCTCTTTATCATTGTTTAATCCCAATTTTGATTATTAATTTATTTCAACAATGTTGCAGCATTAGGATAATGTAAGTGACACTTTGCGAGCATTGTGATATTTGATCTAGCCATTTGTTATAAGCTGACAAATTTTGTGGGGGTGGTCAAAAATATTTTCAAGCACTGTTCAAGCAGAAAGTTTCACTACATGATGCTTAGGAGTGTGATAGAGCCATGCTCAGACTTGACTGTAACACTAGAAAACACCGGATTCCAGGATTTGACGAGTGGTGTATTTCCAAATATGGTGATTCACAAAATATTGTCATAGGAACAAGCCATTGCACTGACGCAGAGTGAATTCTGGGAGAGAAAAAATACATTGTTCCAAATATTGCGCAGATGTCTGTAACAACCTCCGTTGATGCAGAAAGATGCCTTTCTTCCAACTGACAAGTTTGTACAAAGCCCCTCTAAAGAATGACAGATTAGACTGTTAAACAATTGGCTGTGATTCATTTTAATCATAGTTAAAACCTTGCATTAAAATATATATTTATATATATTAATTCATTCGAAATTTCCACACTGTTGTGAACAACTGTCATGGTTATGTTAGCTATTGTTAATTATTATAATTAAACTTTTTTTTTCACTTCCTATTATACTTATGGAAAAAAACATAAAAATGCCTGCGGTGTGTTCAGTTATACGCACTGAGTGCATGACAGCGTGTGAACATGGCTGCCAATCTGTGCTTAATTAGTGGTAATTAGTGTGTATTACTGGGGCGGGGCAAATTGATAATTGAATGACCAGAGCGGGGGCTCAATCGATCTCTTGCTGAGGAATGCTCTATCTACGGCCTTGGACCTCGGCAAGCGCAACCAGTGCACTCCATTACCCAGAGTGCATTGCGACGGTAACAACAATGGCGCCCTACGAGTTAAAATAGTCAAAGTCTCCCATGTGGTTTTAATAACACACGTATATAATTGAGCGCATTTACAACATATTAAGGCCTACAAGTCTTAACAGGCAGGGTTCCCTTTAAACTTGAAAGACGTTTTAAAATGTGGACGTTACGTTACACCCCCTCTACCAGATGGAGACATTTACCAATTAGGACCGCAGCTTGGGCCAGTGACGTTTACATTAGTTCATCTGCTTGCCGAACTGAAGCATGATCAGCGTCGGAGCTGAATGTGGACTTGTTTGACACAAACCAGCAGCTAGAATGTAAAAAAACGCATTGGCCTACCAAAATGTACAGGCAAGACAACCACAGCGTGCATAGTCGCATACAAGCAAAGGATCCCTTCATCACCATAATGGACACACCTGAAGCAATTGCACCTGGTTTGTTCAGAGGATCTCCCGAATTTATGAGGTAATTACAGCGATAACCTTTGATGGACTGCTCAGTAAACCGATACGCACTATCGTTTAGTCAGCTAGATGGCCGAATAGGCTACAAAGAACTATGTGCAAAACGACAGCTACTATTTTGAGGGTGTATAACAGTAACAAATGGCGCTGGATGACCATGCACAATTTACTGTCATTTGCAGTGCACAGGGTATTTCATGCACACGTTTTTATGAGTGCATTCTTCTCCTTATTCTTACATGCCCCCATTCAGACCACTGTCCCGTCCCGTGTTTGCCATGTCAACGATCTCAATCCCCCCCCCCCCCTCGCAAACTCATTCTCAATTCAAAAACCTCAATTGCAAATTCTCCATCACTCCCCATACCCAAACCACCCCCACTGCACGGTCGCTATCTGATGCCCCCTGGTTTATAAATCAAACTCCGCCTATGCACCAAATTACTTCACAGCAGGAGTTATTAACCTGCTCCCGAGTACAGTAGCCCGTGTGTTAGATTACATTGTTAAAAAAAATTATTGAATGCGATATAAGAACACCGATCAACGGTGACAAGAAATTGTGCATGTCACTTTTACAGACTTGCAATCTGTTTCTGTCTCAAGTGTCATGTCCTCGGGGAAATCTGAAAAACGGTTAGGCACCGGTTAGACTATTGTATGAGACAGGTCATTCAGAATTCCTTATTTTTTTACGTTGAAAAAAAAATCACGCATTTCTTAGCAGTCGCTTTCTTCCGCCTGTCCTTTGGTATTGACACAGATGTGTGTTCATCTTACGCAGGTGAAACGAGTATCTTAAAATGCCTCTGCTTATTCCACGAAGTGTAATTAAGCTTTAATGCAAAAGCTATTAGAATTTATTTTTTATTTTTTATTCCTTCGTGTGGTTTTCTGTGTGTTTTATCTTTGCTGTGTGTGTGTGTGTGTGTGTGTGTGTGTGTATATATGTGGTAGACAGCTGGTTTTATGATATTTTCAATTTTGTGTTTTATGTGCTGCTGGCGGCATAACTGTATTCATCCTTGCAATGCCGCCTCCTAGTGGAAGGATACATGCCCAGATTGAGTTATAATAGATCCAGTAATGTTTTTTTTTTGTAATCGGTATATATATTTTTTTATAATACGGTTACAGTGTTTGGAATAATGGCTTGCCAGCAGGAAACAGCCTGCCCTCCTGGGACAAACTGTGGCAGTTAATATTGAGATAAAAACAGGCCAGTGGCCTTGGCTGTTTCTCTGTGACTTGGACGCAAGTTTGCAATAAGTTTGTGCTAAGATCTTTTTTCACCTGCAATGCTATCAGTTAAAAATAACTTGGTTTCATTGTTAGCTGTGTACTGTCACTCTAATGGGAGTATTCGAGAGTGAAGGTAATAGAGTTAGGTCAACAAGTTCTCAATCTCCCCCCTAAGTGCAGGTGTTGTGTTGTGGTTAGAGAAGAGTGGTGCGTTTCTTATTTTAGGCCACCTCTGTGATGTAGGGAATAGCTGATTGGTTCATTATCTTGTGTTGTTCAGAACCACAAGGTGATTAGAATCTTGTTTGAGAGACCTCGGAGAGTTGATAATTTTTTATTTGGGGGAGAAGGTACACGCACACACACACACACACACACACACGCATGCATACACGCACACACACACACACTCATCACAAATCTTACTCATGAAGCCCCTGAGTGAGACATGTTTTAACAAGTAAAATATGAACACCATTTTGATTTCATCCTGGCATCAGCTGAAAGTGCTGGTCCATGGCCCAGGCTACAGGGCTTAGTGCTGGAGTAGTTCCCTTCCCATCATGCACGAGTGTAGAAGAAGAGTAGATGTGCTCCTGCGGGCTCTTCTGTCTGAGGCTGCTGACAGGCGGGCTTTGAACCCCACGCCCTTCAGCAGTTTGGGGGTCCCCCTCCAACGACAGACAGCTGCACACCTGCTCGGGGTGGGGGAGGGGGGTGTGATATGCTGTCGGGGGGTGGGGGGTGGGGGTTACTTTCACTTAGGCTGTCTCTGCTGGTAAATTGGGGGCCGTGTGATGACTGGTGTGCATCGCTGTCGGGGGGGCTCCAGTGTTCAGTCTTCAGGAGGTGCTGGGGGGGTGCGCGGGGGAAGGCGGGGGGGGCAGGAGTGACAGGACCTCGCTGCATTTTGTCTGATCCGGCGGGGACGGCTCGCCTTGGAAACGCGGCGCGCTGACGCTTCAATCTGCGCTTGCGGGGGAGGGGAGGGGGGGGGGGGGGGCACGCTCATGGGGAGAGACTCAAACACAGATCCTCATCGGCACGCGATGGAGGCGGCGTGCCATAAATCTCTCGGGCGAGCGGTGACAGCCGATTCCCTCGCCCCGTCCGCCACCCTGATGGAGGCAGCTAAGCACCCAGCCAATAAAAGGATGACTCTGAGCCTCTGACACCCCCCCCCGGCTCCACCCCCCCTCCCCCCCCCACCCCGGGTGCTGGGCGGGACGGTGCAGTAGAGCAGCGGCACGTTTTGAGTGGGGACTCCCCTAACTTTGGGCTCACCCCCTAACTACTGGCCTTCTCTGTGCCTGTCACAAGCTGTTTAGCCATGAAATTTGTGTGTGTGTGTCCATGTGTGTCCATGTGTGTCTTTGCCCAAGCATGCATGCATGCACACACACTCCTTTCAGTTTTTTGTTGAAAAAATGAACAATTACGTTTACAATTACATTGTCGCAAGCTTGCTGTTTAGCCATGCAATTTTGTGTGTGTACATGCTAGTATGTGTGCGTGTGTACGTATGTGTGTCCATGTGTGTCTGTGCCCAGGCCTGCATGCACACACACAGCCCTTTCGGTTTTTTAATAGAAACAATACGCAGTTACGATTTTTTCGTTTCATAAGTTTAGTGCTGTGCAACTGCACAGGGGGATCTAAGTGCGTAGTGAAATGCATTATGAAAACAGGAAGTGCACCCAGAGGAATTCGTACGTATTAGGAAAGTGAGATAAAGTGGTTTGCCTCTGACAGGAATGAAGAAGTGGCCCAGGCTCTTACTGGAAGAGCCCCCGTCTGTTTCCCGTAAGCGTCGCTTCCACGTGTTACACAAACAAAACAAAAAAAGCGGGGGCGTCTTTTTTCGCCCCCCCCCCCCCCCCCCCCCCCCTTCCGGAAGTGCGTTTCAGTGTAAGTGAGAGTGAAAATATAACTGTCAACATCGCTGGCTGGCTCCCCCTCCGCGTGCAAGGGTCTCCGGGTTCAAGAGAGGGGTTGTGGTTGCACAGTCGGCTAACCCAGTGTTTTTTTTTTACAACCCTGGTCCTGGGGACCCACTGCCCTGCGCGTTTTAGATGTCTCCCTGCTCCAGCACACCTGATTCAAGTGAATGGGTCGTTATCAGGCTTCTGCAGAGCTTGATGGGGTGGTACTATGGCCTAGGTCAGAATAGCGTTCGCTGTGTGAACTAAACTGTGTTCTTGGCTAGAAATGGCTGTGCGAAATGAGTATCGTACCTTACCGAACCTGTGTTTAGCAGTCGTCCGTGACCATGAAATGCACTTTTTGTACGTCGCTTTGGATAAAAGCGTCTGCCAAATAAATGTAATGTAATGTAACGTAATGTAATGCCTGATAACGACCCATTCGTTTGAATCGGGTGTGTTGGAGCAGGGAGACATCTGAAACACGCAGGGCAGTTGGGTCCCCAGGGCCAGGGTTTAAAAACACTGGGCTAGCTTACACTGGGCTAGCCTACGCTGGGTTAGCCTACGCTAGGCCGGTCTCCGTGCAGGCGGCTGGGCTGGTAGTGGAACCTCGTGGGTTTTGGCACGGACCAGGCGCCCCTTTTTACCGGAGACCAGGCTTCATGGCGCATAAATATATTTGCAGGGTAACACGCCAATGAGGTGTTTTTTTCCCTATATGGGCGTTGACCGATATAAATCAATCAATCGGGCGATTCTGTTTGGCAAGAGGCCAGGCATCGTCACTGACAGCCATGTAGATTGTTGTCAACTGCCCTAACCCTTTAAGTTGTGAGGTCACAGATGTGCGATTAGAATGCACTTAACTTGAACATTCTAACGCTGATGTCACAGTCACTGCTGGTGACTGAAAGCAGCGGAGTTCTAGAACACTGACTTAGAATTTTGAAAAAAAACATTTAAAAAATTTTTCTTTTTTTAAAACTCCCGCTGCTCTTCGAAGGGTTAAAGCAGTGGTGTCAAACTCGTGCCATGGAGGGCCGTGTGTATGCAGGTTTTCATTCCAGCCTCAGATCTTGATTATATAATTAGTTCAATTATTTGCTGAATTAGGGTTGCAGGTTTGTGCGCAATGGTGACCCGACGTCTATGGTGACCCGCATTGTCTAAATAAAAATTTTCTTATATTCTGTGCTTCAATGCAGTTAAACGCATATGGCTGAATGAGTAATTGGACTCAGTTAAAGCAGCATTAATTGGTTGGAATGAAAACCTGCATACACACGGCCCTCCATGGCACGAGTTTGACACCACTGGGTTAAAGGCTTGGCCTTTAGGGTATGGCCTGCAGGGGGCGCCATAAGATAATGCAAAGACTTGCCGCGTACGGCGCAGCGTACGTTGACTGAGCTGCTGTGTCGCGTGGTCTCTCTCGCAAACTCGCTGACCCTTGGCCGGCGTTCACCCCCGGCCTGCTGTCTGCCCCTCCCTGGCAGCGCTCTCCGCCCCCGCTGACGGACGTGACGGAGTGGAAAAATGTTTCCCGTTCGGCGGCGTTCCTCAGCGCCGCGCATTCCACCGACGCCTCATTCCTGTTTTTCGCGGAGATTTTAGATTCGGTCACATGCTTTCCTGAAAGTGGCTCGGCCGTCGCTGCGTGCCTGTCTGAAGGTCAGCCCCGAGTCGCAGCGCTTGGAGCAGGGGGCTGGCTGGGTGTTTATTTAGGATGTCGGGTGGGGTGGGGTGGGGGTGGGGGTGGGGGGGGGGGATGGCGCTCTGATGAACGATGGGTCGCGGCTCAGGGATCCTGATCGTGCAGCGGCTCCTCGCTTATCCAGCGAGCCGTCATTTCTCGCCGTCGCAACTGGCAGAGGATGTGCAATTGGGCGATTGCACCACAACACCCCCCCCACCCCACGGAAATGAAATAATTTCCTGAAACATCGACTCCCGGTACATTTCTCACACAGGGTTCATGCGGTTGGTTGATCATTGTGTTCTGTACTTTGTACGCCTTCATTCCAGGAATCATTGTGCCATATCTGAGATCGGTTACCTCACTGCAGGCAGAGGAATTTCTCTTCTGTTGTAAGAGAATTCTTAATGTTTGTTAGTAGTACACACAGACACCGCCATTTGTACCTGTGTGTGTTCAATTAACGAACCAAAGTGTATCCGTATCTGCAAAATCGGGGGGCAGACAAACCTTCGACCGAGGGAGGGGTCTTAGAATGGCATTGTCGTAGAATGAGTCATAACTCAGAAGTGTGCAGGCCACTTTAAATGGGACTACGCACCGACTGGAGTAAAAGGCCATTTAGAACATTCCTGGATATTTCCGTTTACGTTTCCACGTGCAACACAGGAGGCTCTGAGATCATAACTGCGTATGTTTCCACCACCTATTGCTGAGCATCGAGCTGAGAGGGCCTATGGCTCACTGAAGGCCATTGAATGAATGTGTATTCTGTGTGTGCGTGTGTGTGAGCATATGCGTGTGTGTGTGCATGTATGTGCACAGGCAGCCATCTGTTATGAATGTACTCATACAGTGCGTTCATGCACAGCTGGGATGGACTGCTAGGGCAGTCCGTGCATCGAAACTCACTGTCAAGAGCCCGGATCCAATCAATCAAATGGAAAATTCACCACTGGCCAGACGCTCTCAGCAGTGTCTATGTATCATGTATCTGTCTGAAATTTTAAAACACTTCTGCGAGATCTATTCACAATTCAGGCGGTGGCAACTCTGAATCCAGTCCAGTCAGATATCAAGCATCTCATTTTAACAGTCAAAGTTGGGTATTAGTGAGTGTCCAGCAAAAACGTTGACCTAGCTATCAATCAGAATTCTGACAGTTTGAACTTGAGCCAACTGACAAAAATGAGCTTGCAAAATCATGAGTCATTGAAAACTTCCACGCAGGCCAGTGCTCCAGAACCAGATTACTTTTCATTTATGAAAGCTCAGGGTATTGAATGAATGAATAAATGAAAGAAAACTTAAATCCAAAATGCAATAACGACCCTGTGACGTAGTGTGGCCCCTCTGGGCCCTGACATTCTGAATGGCTTTGTGCTCTAGTGTCTCTTCCAGGAGACGCCATGACCTCATTACCTCAGACGTCTCTTACATCAAGGCTTGTGATGCTGTCTAGACCGGGGGACGTTTGTCAGGTTCGTTGTATCATTTATATGCAACAGACACCATGAAAGCAGTTTGTTTGAAGCCAGAATGCCTGACTGAAGGACAGTGTGGGGTCATGGCTTCATTCATACAGTAACTTTGCTTGTTTTTTGCTTGGCAGCTACGAAGAGATGTTCGCAAACTTTGCTGTTAAGAATTTTACCTTTTGTGTTTTCCCCTAAGAATTTTAAGCTTTCAAAAGCGGCCTGAGAGGCAAGCCAATTCACGTTTGTCCTTCAAGCTGTTTTTTCCACTTGCATTTACTTTTGATTGAATATAAACAAAGATGCACCATTTTGAAAGTGTTAGGCCTTCGTCGAAAGGCTTTCTGTATTGAAGTTTCAGTGTGATATCCTTGGGTTCTGAAAGGAGGCCAGGTTGACAGGTGGAGGTGAGCTCGAAGGCCGTTTTCCTCCGTGCGTAAGCCTCGATCTATTGCCTCGATCAAATCCGGCACTTGCTCCTTGAAGGATATAATCACACGGAGCCGTCAGTGCGAATTGGCTCGTGTTC